>NW_026924879.1:0-245343 GCF_032062105.1 Saccostrea cuccullata
CACATCTGCATGACCCCACCAACCATCTCCCAAAAGATGATTAGGCTTCTGAGTAAAATGTAAGAGGAGTTCAGGGAAGAAGGGTCTTTTTGCATTAAAAAAGTCATTTTTCGACACCCATTTGACCCCCCAGGGCAAAATAAAAATTCCAAAAGCTTACTGCACATCTACATGACACCACCAACCATCTCCCAAAAGATGATTGGGCTCCTGAGTAAAATGTAAGAGGAGTTAAGGGAAGACGGGGCTTTTTGCATAAAAAACATCATTTTTCGACCCCCATTTGACCCCCCGGGGCAAAATCAAAATTCCAAAACCTTACTGCACATCTACATTACCCCACCAACCATCTCCCAAAAGATGATTAAGCTACTGTGTAAAATGTAGGAGGAGTTCAGGGAAGAAAAGTGTGACAGACGGACGGACGGACGGACGGACATGAGTAACAACAATATACCCGAACTTTCTTTAGAAAGTGCGGGTATAAAAAGCTGAATAAACAAACATTTATCAGTACACATGTATACGTGTATATCATGTACAAGTCCTAGAAACAAAACAAGTACACAAAAATTTAAGAAAATGTAAACTCTCTCTGGTGAGGCACAAACCTGTTCATTTAAAGCTTTTGCCAGCTATGTGTATGCAACTTCTTGTCCTAGCTTAAAATGAAGCAAGCAGATATTTTTACCCTGCAAAATAGCATTTTATCGAAGTAAATACTATTTAATAAACGAAAAGACTTTAAAACAAACACTTTCCATGAGAGAAGAGGAGACGGGTGATGAACTCAAATAATATCATTTTCTATTAATGGAAAATATCATAATACAAGATCTAAGATGTACGTAGGGATTCAAAACGTCTAAATGGTCCGTCATATTTATGAAAATTTATTTTGATTTGATAAAGACATCGTTCATTCAGCATATGTGTTAGAGTTTATTTTTTATGCAATATTCATCGAAATATTGTTGGAAAAAAGTAAAACACATAATTTGTGAATGTTTTTTTAAATTTGTGGTTAAAATTTTCTTAAAACCAGTCACAACTGGGGAGAACATGTTCATTATTCATCTTTATAAAAAAAATTTAAACGAAATGGCCGAATTTTAGAGAAATTATTTTTTTTTATTTTGGCCAATCCCGATCAAAATTAAACCGATCCCAACCATAAATGTACAATTATTGAAAATAAATAACATTTTCCCGAAAACACTAGTCTGATTAGGTGTAATAAGTGTTAAAACATTATTGAACTCGACAATAAAATCTTTCAGTTCAGTTCATTGTAAATACATGAAGAGGTTATAAGTTAGCATTTTATTCATTTTGTGTTAATTTTGATCGGGATCAGTTTAATTTTGATCGGGTTAGGTCCAAATATAAAAATAATTTTTTCTCTAAAATTTCTCAATTTTGTATTAATTTCTTTTTTAAAATATGATTGACAAACATGTTGTCTTCAGTTGTTACTAGTTTTTTATAAAAAAAAAATATTTAAAAGTCTTACCTATGGAATGCCATATACGACAGCCAACTGCTTACTGCCAACTGCTGACTGCTTACTGCCAAAAAAAAAACAGGCGTGGATCTGGCACATTTTTTCCAAGAGGGTCACTCATGTTAAAAAAAATCCAACCCAGAAATTTCTTGACAAGAAAAAACAAACGTTCATATTCATATAAATATCAATATAAAAATAAAATTTATTCAAATATGTGTGGCAGTTGGCAGTAAGCAGCTGACCGTTGGCAGTCAGCAGTTGGCAGTAAGCAATTGGCTGTCGTATATGGCATTCCATCTTATTTAACCATCCTTTCTTTACATTTTTTTTATTAGATATTCATATGATGCAATCATTTACAGCAAACTTTTAACTCGAAAACAACTTACTTGGATAAAAATATTTTTTTCATTTTCTTTGAAAAAATACAAAAAAATCATATAAAATGATTAAGAGCTAATACCTTTCAATACTGAAACCATTGTTTAAAAAGGATGACTCAAAGATATACGTATAAAATAAAAAGTTGGTGTGGCATTCCAGCTAAATAAGGGCTTCGCCTTGCATAATCAATTACATGTATCTCCTAGACCCTAGCCGGACTTTACGCCTGAAGGAACAAAGACATATAATTTGTTTTGATACTACCATGTAACGGTTAATTGGTAGTTGGTATAAAAAATAATTGGTATAAAAAATAATTGTGTTATTTTAAAACAAATCTATAGAGCCAGGGCTCTAGAATTATGTTGGCACTGTAAATCAAACATAACATCACACCGACAATATTTAATTGATGTAAATAAATTGCTTTAAAATTTCAATTTACTTTTAACAAGAATTTACTATTCTGAAATTTCTTTTCTTTCCTTTTCTTTTTGTATTTCGGTAATTTGGTCAAGAAAATAAAAAAAAATCACTGCAAACTTATTTTCAAAAATAGTAAAGAGTTCGTCTGCATACCAGAATTTCCTTTGCTTTTCATACATGTGCTTTCACTCTTTTCAATAGGTCAGACCAAACTATATATGTAGAGAATTAGTAATGCAGAAAAAAGTGTGTGCATGTATTCTTTGATAATCATAATGAATAGTGATTCAGTTGAATTTAATCCCGAAAATACCGCGAAACGTTAGTGCTTCACGTAAACTCTGCAACACAGTAAAATTTCAAACGATGGAGAACCCTTGGCAATTTTAAATTAAATTAACAGCAAACAATTGATTGCATTTTTCCAAAAATGCATTTACTGAATATATATTCATTAAAAATGATTTTAAAAAATTAAGAACACAGCTAAGCGTAGCACCCCTTCGAGGCAGGAACGTAGCCGGTAATGGCGATGTCTCCATACGAGAGAAAAATTCTCATGAGGAACGTTAAACAATATACAAAAATCGGGAAATCTAGAGCGTACAGTATTATAACATAGTTCATACAATGTAAATATTAAAATAAGGTAAAAAAAAGTAAAATGACACTAAATTTTAACAAAAATCAATGTTGATTTCATCGTGTTGCCCATTTATGAGATCTCATTCATTTATTAAGTAATGGATATATGCCGAATACTGTTCTATATGTAAAATTATCAGACTGTTTGAGGCCCGTTAGGGCCGAAAACTGTCTGATAATTTTACATATAGAATAGTATGAGGCATATATCTTACTTAAAACATTGCCATTTAAATGTCCAAAAGTTACCTGGAGGAGTCTGATAATAACACAATGGGAGTTTAGGCATCCATTGTTTTCTACCTGTCTGATAAGTAGATAAAAGAAATGAGACAGTAAAAATAGTGAGTGGACTCTTGTTTCATTTCATTCATTCAATGGCAGTCGTTTAGTTTAGCAGGACAGGGGTCCGGTGGTGTAGGATTTTTTTTTTTTTTTGGGGGGGGGGCATTTTTATTTATGATGTGCATAAATTGACATTGATACTGACATAATCTTGGGAGATATTATAACCATCACCATGGAAAGTAAAAATGCGGATTTTTATATTACCCTGAAGTTTTAGTTTAGCTGTTTAGATAATGGAAATATTCTCAGGTTTTAAAAGTGTGGCCATCGGGGACCAAACATAAAATAAGGAGATTTGCACACTCTTTTTCAGAAATGGATTTAGATTCGCTTATTCAAAGTGTTGTATCAAAAATTCTTTTAAAGAGTGGAAAGTATTAATGTTGTGGAAGGTTTAAACTCGGATTTTTTTTCGTGGATTTGCTATTTTTATAGCAACTTAATTTCCTTGCGTTTGCTTTCCCTGAATTTATTTTCCTAACATTCTTATTGGGGGTTTCTGGACATATTTAACCTTAATTTCACTCTTCTTTTTGCTTTTTAAATACCGTCCGATTTTGTTATCATTGCTGTCCGATAATATATTATCAGACTGGTAATTATTATTATCGGACGGCTACAGGTAAATTTTTAGACTGCAAGAACAAAGTCATGACGTCACAGCAATGTTTTAACAATATTTATATTCCACTTGTACTTTGCTTATATATTGTAAATTGTAAGTAATGTTTAAGTATACAAAACTTAAAACACTGAAAGGGGGTCAAAAGGTTAAATTACACATTTGTTTGAAATCGTCACAAATGTTCAACGCTGTGAAAGTTCAACATCATAAGTGTAAATAATAAACACACACACCCTCACACACACACAGACGCACACGCAAAGGCCGTTTTAGACAACAATGCTTACATTTTATTCCTGTTTTGAAAGAACATAATCAAGACTATTTATATTTTTGATCTTGGAAACTGACGTGATCTTTCACAAATATTTTTTAGATTTTGTTTTCACGTGTTTACTTAGTGTGCATTAGGTAGTAAAGTTTGACATGAATATCTCAAAAATATAATAGAAGTTATTACATGTAACACTTTCTATTTTTGATACGTATAATTTTGAATTAATACATTTTGCAAAATGCACAAGAGCTCTTATATGCACATACTCCTCTAAGAATGCATTAGGCACTAAACGATATCCGTAAACTATATTTTAATTGCATCTGCTGATATACTCAGTACATTTGTACTTTCATTTAGAAAAAAAGCTGAGCCTTGAAATAACAATAATAATGCAGGGTCTGTTGTGGTTTATGGATCTTAATTTTGACATTTAGCCGCAATTTTAAATTAAACTGACAGCATATAAATGATTGTATTTTTCCAAAAATGCAATTACTGAATATATATTCATTAAAAATGTTTTTAAAAATTAAGAACACAGCTAGGTGTTGCACCCCCTCGAGGCAAGAACGTACATCTGTAACCGGTAATGGCAATGTCTCAATACGAGAGAAAAATTCTCATGAGGGACGTTAATCAAGAAACAAAAATTGGAATATCTAGAGCATACAGTAAAACAACATAATTTATACAATGTTACTATTAAAATAAGGTAAAAAAGTAAAATGACACTAAATTTTAACAGAAATGATACTTGTCATGATTTCATCTTGTTGCCAATTTATGAGATCTCACTCATTCATTAACAAAAATTCATATTTCTCTTGTACTTGCTTATGAATAATTATTTATATTGTAAATAATGTTTAAGTATGCAAAACACAAAACACTGAAAGGGGGTCTAAATGTTAAATTATACAATGTTAAATTGTTTAAAATCGTCACAAATGTTCAACGCCGCGTGAAAGTTCAACGTCATAAGTGAAAATAATAATAATAAAAAAAACAAGCTCACATTGGGCAAAGGCTTATAAAATGATTCTTCAATTAATTGCAACATACTCCAAGGATAATACAATGTATATGATTTTTAAAATATAAATCTCATTTGAAGAAAAGGCAAGGAGTAAAAATTGTAATTATTAGCAATGAATTATTAATGTATGTAGGATAGTCTCATAGCTGCAATGGTATGTGTAAACAAGTTTTCATAACAGGCTAACTCGCTTTACACAATTTGCTTGCATACACCGATTCAGTTATGAGACTATATCTTTCAAAAATAATGGTTCAATACTGAAACGTCATGATATTTCTATGCATTGTTTTGGAATTTCTGAATTATACAACTTTCATTATTTTTCTTTTTTCCTTAAACATCCATTATTGGCTTTTTTAAAAAAAAATGTTCCCATCAACTCATGCCACGGTCAGGATTCCGTATATAGCTTCCTCCTATTCATGGCTACTTGATCATATAAAGAACTACGAACTCTAACTCTTGATTCCCGCCTACATTTTTCATCCATTAAATTATATTTAAGGCAATATGGCCATAAATTTGTTGTTTAATACAAAGAAAAATTCACTGGTAACGTAATTGAAAAATCATCATGATTCTAGCGCTAGGTAGTAAGTTATCATTAATTCCAGCTCTTGGGAAAAAAGGGGGCGCTAGAGATATTTCTATTGAAATCGAACGTTCATTAACATGGCAGAGTATATTCACATCAGAGTTGGGATTTTACTAGTGACCATTGTCTCTCAGACTTCTTGTTTGTAAAAGCCTCAAATATGATAAAATGTTTCTTGTATCTTTTCTTTTGTTTTAAGGAAATAAATAAAACACATATAAATTAATATTAAATACTAATAATAAGTTGTAAATCTCTGATATTGGTGAAAAATAAGCATTTTTCCGTTTTTCGTCTGAAACATATGTTCCCCCAATCGTCGCACAAGACGGCCAAAATGTACGATCCTCTCCCCCGATTCTTGCCGTTGTTGAACGAGGAGAGAGTTCTCCGTAGCTCATCAAAAAATTGACCAATGCGAGTAAAGCATAGTCGGATGATGAACTTTATCGCGACCTTTCAATGTCCAATCACAGTAAAGGAAATATTTCTTGTATACCGTTGACATCAGTTCTTGTATTCAATTGCGATTGAAAAAAACTTGCCACTGATTAGATATGACGTCACATTAGAGAGGCGTTAATATTCAAGATTACGTCAATTACGACACATTTTGTGATCAAGCAGCCACGGGTAGGAGAGATCTTTATATGCGGAGTCCGGGTCGTGGCATGAGACGATGGTTCCTCCCCATGTGAAACACAAAATTCTTTGGTATAAATTTATAAAATGACAGTCCACCTGACGTGTAAAAAGGATTTTTTGTTTCACGGGGGGGGGGGGGTGCAAATTTTAAAAATATTTTCCCGTTTCCGTTAATTTCTATTGTTAAAAACACAAGTTTTACCAAAAGTATAGAGTTACGTATACCTATCTTTGATTTCCAAAATAAGTAATGTTTTTTTTGAAAATCTATGTACATATCTATAAAAATATGAAAAATCATTCGAATGTGTTAACTTTTGAAAATTGACTTGGTGGTATAGGCGGGAGAACAATACAATCGTTCGCAGTTCTTGTCGTAATGTATAGTTATTGACTGGATATGAGGGTAACATCGATTTGTTGAAATTTCGGAACTTTCCTGTGGCCACATCAGACCAAAAAACATGTGTTGCGAGAATATCAGTCTTTAGCTGTTTGGTTTCCTTAAGAATTAACAATAACTTGAAAAGTTCTCTTGGAAATGGACTTAGTTGGGTCACATGGTCAAATCCTGTGAAACATGAAGGGCTTCTTATTAGATTTCATCGTGTACCAACTAAGTTCATTTCCCAGTGAACTTTTAAAATATTGTTTAGCTTTATATTTACATTTGAGGCGAATAAATTCCGAGTAAAATTTCATTTATTACAAGAACAGGACGCCGTTTTGCTACGTGTTGACGCTCAATGACTTAGAAGAATATAGGTTTGGAAAGTTATTAATGCAAAATGAAATTATCTTGTGTTTAATGTGTAGAAAGAAGGATATGTAGATAACGAACAGTATTTAATCTGAAAGTCCATAAAACAATACAAAATTAGAGCAGAGCAAACACGGACCCCCGAAACATCAGAGGTGGGATCAGGTGCCATGGAGGAGTGAGCATCCCCCGCCGACCGGCCACACCCGCCGCGCGCTCCCTGTCATGATCAAGAAACAACGGAAAAAATCCGTCGCCAATTCAGTGTACAAACAATGGACTAACAATTGGTATGAAGAACGTCAGTCAGCATTTGACTCAATGATAAACTGTATTTGCTGACAAGGTCATTGTATTGACCATAGAACTTACAAAATGATGACTTTAAACGAGACTACTGATATTCTTGTTTCGTCAACTTGCTTGTCAATAATTTACCTCGTTTTAGAAATTGTTCATAAGTAGAGCATGCTCTTATGTATCGAATCAACTGAGAAATATAAACCCCATATGCAGGTGATGAAAGCATATTACTGCATAAGTAAGGGAAGTTGACGATTGAAAAGTTAAAGTCATCACGTTTATCATATAGCTTGGTTGTTTGATTACCATTTGTGTCTTTTTGAAGTAAAATATCCAAATACGAAACAGAAGAAAATAATATATGCTGACATTTCGCTAATCTATATACATATGTACACTGTAATTGCAAGATGGTTTGCGGACTGCTCAGGTATCATAAGTAATAGGAGTGGTAACGACCGTTTTATCAAAGCCTATTTGATATTCAAAAAAATCATTTTATATGATTGTTATTGGACATAATGTTCACATTAATTGTATGATCTTGAGGGAATAGTATATTTCTTAACAATTTGCTTGTTTTCCGAACTTTCTTCATGCAATACATTGTTTATTATACCGAAACAAGTAAAGACTTTAAAAAAAAAATAAAGAAAGAAATATTAACTTTAAAATTGGACATCTCTGTCAGATTCATTTCTCATTACACTTTTATTTTTGTGAGATGGATATGTACTACTGTGGGCAGTTTTCGTTCAGCGTAATCATTGTGGGGAAATGCACTATGCATCCGAAGAGGTTAAATAGCATGTCGTCGACAGGGAAATATGAAGTTTTATGGCTCTGTCATGTGATATATCACCATATCTAAGTACTTGGAAACGCTGATATGTTCGCAAGTTCTTTGTAATAATGCTCGTGTTGGTCATTAGTTTGCTCTTGATTTAAAGTTGTATATGCTGAATTTGAAGGATTGGTTGTTGCAACAATCTCTGAATTTCTTGTCAAACTTTCACTGTTTGTTTCAGAACTCTGCATTCTGTCAAAAAGAGATTAGAACTAAAATATATGGAAAACGATTTTTAAAATATTAGATATAGAAATGGATTTGTTTTATATATCCTCATTATTTTTTTTTACTTATTTGATAATGGGATTTTAATTACTCAAAAGCATTAGATATTTTATCGTATTGTCGTTCAGGTAAATCATAAGCTTGCTCTGGATTTAAAGTATAATATTCTGTATTTGAACGACTGGTTGTTGCAACTGGATCTAAATTTCCTGTCAAGTTGTGAATAGTATCGGCAAGACATTGCATTCTGCAAAAGAGTAACTTAACTTCAAAATTTTTAAATAAAATTCTTAAAACAAATATATCGTACTTTGAATGATTAATATTTTAATCGATCTTAATTTAAAAAGAATAATATTGATGGATTTTATGATTATATTTGTAAACAACAAATATGCATTATCCCCTTATACCTTTTATTAGTCTTCATGTTGTGTATAGCTTGCACAATAACGATCACGGTTAATGTAATAACCAATATTCCACATATAATCAATCCAATCAAAAGTCCCTGATTATGGAATGATGCTGAAAAGTGGGAATTTACAATCATTAAATTTATTAATTGAATGATATTTGCATTTATTGTTATATATTTACATTTCCAATGTCTATGTCCGAGATAAAATTACAAATAGTAAATGTACTTTATTTCCCCATCACGTACAGGGCGGGACAAATAGCTAGAGAGAAGCAGGGCGTAGAGCACATGGAAATGGCGGAATCAAAAGCATGTAAATATAAAGAATAACTGTCAGAATTTTTCAATTTCATGACGATGATCAATTGATTGGTAATGAAATTAATTATTATCTATAAATAATATAATATTTATCCATGTAAAAGTGAATTTCTTTGTGCTTTCTTTATTACATGTAATAATACTTCTTTACTTTGTGCAGTTATGTTAGTTTAAGACTTGTTGTAAAATGAGCTTTATAAATAAAATTTAATTTCATTAAAATTGTATTGATAACAATCCCCTGTTAAAACTAATGTCCAAATAATTGTATCTCACTTCTATTCTTAATGACCGTTTAGTGTAGGGCAGCGCTGCGAGAATTCAATCGGCATTGAAAGCAGGTTTTTAGACTTGCCTAGATAGCCGAGTGGTCTAGTGCGCTGTTCCTGTACTGCTAGGAGACGGACTCCGAAAGTCGAGAGTTCAACCCCGGGCTGGAGCGGTAGTGGATATCTATGTAAAAGTGATTTCTCTTTGCGTTCTATATTAATACAGTACCGACCAGACCCAACCTGACACCAAAGCAGTCCCAGAAAGCAGTTCCCGGAACTGCTTTGGGACCGCTCTGGGACTGCTGTGGGACTGCTCTGGGACCGCTGTGGGACTGCTCTGGGACCGCTATGGGACTGCTGTGGGACTGCTATCAAAATCGGTCCCAGCAGTCCCAGCTGCCCCTGGGACTGCTTTTTGGGACTGCTTTGTTCACTCATGTGTGAAAAAGGTTCTGAGTGACAGTGATAGTTCCGCCCCTTGTGTATTCTGAATTAGCAGGCTCCCCGCTGTATTGTTTACTTGCAGTAGAGATGAGTTTAAACTGTTTAATTAGCAAGGATTTCTTACCTTCTCTTTACAAGAAGAGATTATTATAGTTAATTAATATTTTCAAGACTCTATACTTACACAAATTAATGTATAGTTTAGAATAATTAAAAAAAATTAAGTTGTTAAATAAGGAAGTCATGGGGAAATTTTTATCCCTAACAATAAACTGGTTTATTAGAAAGAAAAAAAAAGCTAAATGTGGGCCTTTTTTAATTATTTAATGTAAAATTATTTACTCAACATTTGCATTGGTACTATTTAAAAATAATCATTACAGTTAGATATAAGATTTCTTGATTGAAAAAAGCTACACGTTTTTCAAGGACCATGCTAAAAAAGGAGTATTCAATGTAACCCTCAAATAAAACATAACAATTTATTAAATGACCATTAAATAAAATTATGCTACCATTCTTCCGTAACATAATCAATGTGAATAATCATTGGGGAATTAATGAATAACCGGTAGCTTTTAATTTATAAACAAGTTA
Source organism: Saccostrea cuccullata (assembly GCF_032062105.1). Lineage (NCBI taxonomy): Eukaryota > Metazoa > Mollusca > Bivalvia > Ostreida > Ostreidae > Saccostrea > Saccostrea cuccullata. The sequence goes on from NW_026924879.1 coordinate 10,688, forward strand.
TTAAAAGAGTACATTTATTAAAAGAAAAAAATTGAAAATACCGGGAATTGTGATTTATTTCTTTTTTTGTTTTGCTGGTGTTTACCCGGCCGATTAATGTTTATTAAGATGTTTCCCCCTAACAATTTTATAGGTTCAAAGTACAAAAACTGCATTCATTTTCATTCAATATACTTTGAATTTTACAATTATTACAAAAAATGTATACGTCACCATATTATTTAAGATGCGAAACATAAATAAATAGAAGTGTATGTCAACATAAAAAATTGCACATTTTTTGCAAACAGTAATATGAAAAATATGTAAAAACTGGTTAAAATGCATAATTCTGATGCTGAATGTTCCTAAATATTTCCTACTTAAAAGATACTTTTGAATTGTGAATATCAGGGAAACTATTTTACAATAAAGCAAATGCCTGAATGAAGAGACCCTAAAAGGAGTTATTGCCCTTGTCAACATTATTTAAAGATTAAATAATTGATTAAAAAATGCATTTTTTAAATTCTTTAGCTTAACAATATTTATCATTGCACCTATTGCAAAGCATTCTTCCAAGAGATATTGTTCTATTAGGTATGCATGTAAACTAATTACAGTTTTTTTCAAAAACCTATGACATCATAGGAGGATGGAATTACCTTAAGTGGTATCAACATCCGTGGTTTCAACGCCTTTGGGCAGAAAATCAAAGGGTGTTATTTGGGTATTTGTATCAGCGTTACACATCATTGAACATACTGGTAAACAATGACCCTAATTTCAGTTTATGCAATGCGAAAAATGTGGTAAATGAAATGTGTATAAATTTCTTTCGGGATTTATTAATTTTGAACATACTTCCATTCTGGCGATTTACAGATGTACACTCTAACATTTATAAATAAAACACTTGAAACTGAGTTTTATAGATCTAGAGAAATTAACGATAATTGAATTGACATGTCAGTAAAAATAATCATGACTGAAAAATAATACTTGGCAAAATTTACAAAGAATTTTTTAAAAGCCACAATACTTTAGAATATTCCTTTAGCGTATCCCGATAGTATGGAAATTGGCCATATTATGATAACATCTATTTAAAGCTTATTATGGTGGAAAATAATTAATTCACATTTTATTTTCTGTATAAAAAAGAAAAATGGGAACCAGTATCAATCAAAGAATAATTATTAAATAAATATACCCGATAATTGTGATTAAATATTCATGTTCGGTGTTATTCATATATGTACATGTACATGTAGGTGTGAAAGCCTTCTTCCTCCAATAAATACAGCTGTATTATAATTTCAATTTCTATGCGCGTATTGTTCACAAATGACCTTCGCATACATGTAAGAATTCCTGGCATACTACCCCGAATCAATTTTTACTGCCTTTTATAGTTCCATTGTTTATTGGAAATCTCATTTCTGAGTTAGCTCCGCCCAGTAAATTAATAAACCCCGCCCACTGGGACTGCTGGGGCTGCTTTCTGGGACTGCTGAGACTGCTCTCTGGGACCGCTGGGACTGCTCTGGGACCGCAGTGGGACTGCTTTAGCAGTCCCAGGAAGCAGTCCCCTGGACTGCTCTGGGACTGCTTTGTGTCAGGTTGGGTCTGGTCGGTACTGTACTTCTTCACTTTGGGCAGTTATGTTAGTTTAGGAGTTATTGTAAAAATGTGCTTTATAAATGATAATTAATTTCATTACAACGTGCATTGATAATAATCCTCTGTTAAAACCAATGTCCAAATAACTGTATTTCACTTCTACTCTTAATGACCCCGTAGTGTAGGGCAGCGCTGCGAGAATTCCATCGGCATCGAAAGCAAGTTTTTAGACTTGCCCTGATAGCAAAGCGGTCTAGCACGCTGTTCCTGTACTGCTAGGAGACAGATTCCGAAGGTCGAGAGTTCAATCCCGGGCTAGGACGGTAGAGGGTATCCATGTAAAAGTTAATTTCTTTGTGCTTTCTATATTAATACTTCTTCACTTAGGGCAGATATGTTAGTTTAAGACTTGATGTAAAATGTGCTTTATAAATAAAATTTAATTTCATTACAACATGTATTGATAACAATCCCCTGTTTTATAAACCAATGTCTAAATAACTGTATCTCACTTCTATTCTCAATGACCATGTAGTGTAGGGCAGCGCTGCGAGTATTCCATCGGCATCGAAAGCAAGTTTTTAGACTTGCCTAGATAGCCGAGGGGTGTGGCGCGCTGTTCTTGTACTGTTAGGAGACAGATTCGGAAGGTCTAGGGTTATGATTTAGTTAATACTTGTATACAAAAATTGGATCAATTGATTTTTCATTTTTATCACATTTTCATGTGAACAAGCTATTTTTGTTAATTATATCACAGTACTAATTGCGTTCAATAAATTGTTATATTTAGATTATAAATGATTAAAATTTTTTAATTCAAAATAATAAACGATAAATTTACGAGTGTCCTCAATATAAAAACTAAAACCGGCGTTAGGTTTCTAACAACGCGTCTTGAGTAGGAATGCATGTATTCATTCTCATAATAAATGTGTATTGTCTCAAAAAGTTTACAAACATTGGAAAAAATCTAATACACCGATTGCAAATCAATGGACAAAATACATCCCGATAAATTAAAGGTTTTAACCATATTAAACCATATTTGTATTGATGGACGCTCTCCGATCGGATGACCGACGTCGCTTTTTCTGTTAATTGTTGAAACATACTTTTTGCGGTTTTCGCTTAATATTTCCATTGTCTATTTTTTAAGCGATACTAAGGGTATAATAAGATGACAATAACAGCTTTATTTACGATACATTTATATAATTGCTATGCTATACTTACGTTGTTGAAAGTTCGCCTCATCAGAAGTAATCCGATCATCTCGACACATACATGTCCCATTTTGAAAGTTTGGGTTTCGTTCAGTAGTACAAGAAACAATTCGATCCAAAGTCTGGTTAATTGTAATGTTGTCTGATCAGAAAAGAATAAAATTAATTAATGTTGTTTAGATTTTGTGTCTTCATAAAGGGCTAAAGGTTATTAAAACATAAAGTATTTCAATAAAATGCCAAATACAGGGGTTACAACACTTTCTAAAAATATTTAAACGTAAATATTCTGATTTACAATTACAAATGCCAGTGTCTTCATTGGATACAATATTACAGTCACTCTCTCTTTTGCAATTCTCTCATCCGAGAGAATAAAAAACACAGAAAAATCATAATATGATTTTTCCAAATACAAAAATTATGATTAGCTTTATCAACTGGACTTTTACATGAATAGATCTATTACACGCAAATGAAACATAATCATGATATAAATGAAAAATTAAAATCATTGAATTTAAAGTAATTTAGGTGCATATTGTTACCGCAACATTTTCGAATTTTCCATTCCAACTACAGAGTCATTACCGCTACAGAAAAGTTACATTACCTCTACATGAACATAGCCCCTTTTGTTAGCAAGCCAATTACGCGTGTACAGATTGATCTAAATTACAATATAAACATGCACTAGACGTGTTTCTCATATTCACCACGGGAAGGTGATAGTAGGACTTTGAGCAGGATGGATTTTTTAAAATTTATTTTATTTCAAGAAACACTTAAAGACCCAATTTTTTACCGTACGGTTACCTGAGGTGGGGGAGTGGTCTAGGTAACAGTAGTGTTATTTACCTGGAGACCCCAAATACCCAAGATGTAAAAAATCTGTGTATACGTAGCATTACACAGGAAGTCTATGTTTCGTAATCAGGGTCAACATTACGTGTTTTGTGTCCAATTTTTAGTGAAACTCCTTAAAATAATTAAATTATTTCTATATAAAGTTATTTGTAAACTAAATGCATTCAGTAATCATTTGAAGGATAAAATTATAAAGAAATATCGTTTCAATTTTTTTGTAAAAAAAAAAATATCAAGTGTAAAACCTAGAAAGCAACCAGTTCTACATAATATTTTTTTAATCTTCAGTAAAATTAATCTCCATGATTAAAAAAAGGTATACATATGTTGAAATTAAAAAAAAATTCCATTCATCCGTCGCGTGAACATTTACCGCGATCGGAAGATTTTTTTTAATTTTTCTGGTCAACAATGTTTTCCATATTATTCAATATTTCCGAGGGTGTGTGTGTTAACTAACTTTTATTATTTGAAAGATATATTTTTAGGGTCGATCTCTCTTCGTTATCTTCACCTTTTCATTACGAGTATTGACGGACGATAGAGGAAATTCGAGCAATATAATTCTGACATTTCTTTATAACCAGAGACGTCTAGACCTCTGTTAACAACATCGTGTAAATTCAATCCATTATACAAAGATAAAACATCTTTTGTAAACCATGATGCTAGTGCTGAATATTTTTACTTATTTATATATACATGTTATTGTTCTTTTTTTCATTATTTTTTTTTAATCGGTAGTCTTCCATTTGCGGTAAGTAGAGTTCCTGTGGACGGCCAAAATATTTCTAGAGATATCTCGGACGACATGTCACTTACAAGTACCAAACAGTTGTGAGGATTAACTAATATTTTATGAAATCTATGTTTTGATTATCTTATCTTAATTATTTTTTGAAATAAAATCCTTACTGGTTTTTGTAACCCGCGTGTATCAGCTGTGTGCACAAGGCGGGTACATGAAAGTGTTTGATGCGTGACCAGGCAATCGTTTTCAAAACATTCAAATTCAGTTTATCAGGAAGCACAGGTAGCTGGCCTGTCAATCAAATCAGGAGCTATTGTTTTTTAATGATTGACAGACGGTAAATTACAGATCTTGAGTCAGGTTATTTTTGGGGGCGTTAACATAAAATTGGGTGCTTAAGAAAAATCTACATCTAGCACTACTAACAGATAAAACACAGTCTCCACAGTCTTTATACAATTGGGAATGACATTTGAATGATGTAGTACGGTATTTCAATTTCGCCAATTTCATTTTTTGATTTTGGTTTCTTTTTGGAGGCGGTGTTGTTATTCCGTATCATACCTGGCTGATATGTAGCAGGAATAAGTTGTTTTCGGAAAGTCATATTTAAAAAAAAAATAGCGGTAATGATCGGCGGAGCATTTGGAAAATGTAGCGGTAATGAGATAAATTTATGGCAATGTTTTGAATATTTTTAATATCCAAAAACGAATTTAAACTACCATATGTAATTATTGTATTTCAAGACTTCATAAGAATCCTTACAAACAAAGATACAAAGTGGGATCCTGTAAATATTCTACCATGCCTGTTTCTTAACTTTTCAGAAAGATATTTACAGTAGTGAAGGAGGAACTTTAAGAGTACTGTACAACAATATAGCCGAGAAATAGTGTAAGTCAGATGTGGATACTTAGAAATTCGAAGGGACTTTCTAAATTAAATATCAAGGAATAAGATGTTTATAATAATTTGTGTATTAATGGTCTTACACAAGGAAATGTCCAATTTAAATGAAGTCAGTCAAATGTAGTTCTATATTTAGGTAGACAATTTCTTTTTCTTTTTTTCATTTTCGGCAACGTATTTAATGTACCACCCTATCATACGTTTGATTTATAATTTTTGGGTCAGATATTTTGTCAAGTAATATTTTTTGCCCGGTCGTAGGATTTTCTATGGTCAAAATTTAAAATAATAGGAGATTATAGATGAATGAATAAAATATAACCATATTGATTTCATGGAAAAAGAACGAAAATTTTAATTATAATGCCTGCCCGTGTGTCTGTCTGTAAAATTAAAGGTTTTTCGTAAGTATTTTTATCTTAACTTTGAAAGTTTAATGCAAATGTACGTGATACTCTTTTTGTAATAATCACGTAGTATTTAGTACAGAAAATAAAAAAAAATAATGAAAAAAGAACACCACCTATCACAAAAAACGGAATATGACTAACTTTGGCATATATTCGTTTAGATGAACATTTATGATATCCAAAGAACTTGTTCGACTCTTTCTCCCTCTCTCTCTCCCCATCTCTCTCTCTCTCATCCTCTCTCTAGCACTTTAGTTAATCCAATGAATAACCAACCGCATATTTAAAGTCCTATTTCTTTCATTTCTCCATCCGTAGAAATAGGCAATTTTTTATCATTGAATGATGTTTATGATTTAAAAAAAATATTGATAATCTGATGAACTTTCGAATAAGTGTTAACGCTTAAATTCAGGGGTTTACATTGTAAGGATTTAGGGATTTAGAAAGATTTTGAACAAGCATTGATGATAAAGTTGCAATTCCTGGAAAAGGAAGAAGAGTTTATATTTATGGCGCAATGCATTTGCTAGAAATCTAATTTCTATTCATTAAATTACATGCTTATCTTTGTTCCTAATTTTCAAGAATATTTTCCAGAATATGTTTTATTTGAAAAACTTTGTAAAAGAGTTAAAAGTAATGAGAGCCGATCCTTTAAAAGGATACTTTATAGGTTGGTAGATAATAATTTGAACAGTGTAAAATGTTATCACGTCGCAGTATCCACATTTAATGCATGTCGTGCATGGCTTTTTTTATCTAATGACTAAAACATTTATATCTTTGATTTTAAAGAAAAAGGATGATTGCCTAAAAGTCTGTTGTTTCATCAGAAGTTCTGAAAAGAGTGTTAGAAACACCTTGGTGTTCCTGTGGTTGGTGTAAGATATCATTTTATATGAATATTAGATTTCTTCTGTCTTCGTTGCAATTTGTAAAAAAAAATAATATTTAACAAACAATTCATCAGGCAAAATGATTATTCTTTCTCAAAAGGGAAAAATGTTGAAAAAGCTTTCTTAAAACAGAACATTCCATCATTGTCTTTCATTGCAAAAACTTTGGTGGATTGCTTAAATTTATGGTTCTGTTTGATTCATGTTTTTTTTAAAAGAAAACCCACAGTACTAAGAACCTTGTTGACACAATATGATACTCCTGCTCATAAAGAAGTATAAAAGTAGAGTTCAATTTTTGGCAGCACGTTAACGAGGAAATGTGTAAACAAAATGTGTATCACTTAGTTTGATTTATTAAAGTCTATGTTTTTGCCATGTATATAGAAAACAATAAATATTTTTTTTTACCAAAAGAAACATGAAATATTTTCTGTAAATTAAAGGGAAGTCCTTCAGATGAAATACTAAAATCCCTCTATTTCTGTTTCATATAATTTAGTTTTGCGTCAATCTGTACTGCTTATGATGTGTAACACAATTGATATCCACAGCCATGCTTACTTACTTAGATAACCACAGCCGAGTATTAGTGCTTTAATTAAATAAGACAAGCAAGTGTTTATAGGGCAGAATAATCCCTATGCTTGTCGTAAGATATGTGTATTATATATAGTGCTTATAGGGCATGATAATCTTAAGGCTTATCTAAAGATTCCTTATTATAAATGATATTTACGATGTATACCTTTTATGTATTCACAATTGTTCTCTTAAATAAGTTTATAGGTCTGTACTGTACATAGTAAAGTAAAAATGTTAGATAATAATTTAATCGTCAAATCGGGGACTATTGCAAAATGACTTTCTCATATAATTCTTGGAGGAATTAAAACACTTTCTATCTTCACAATGGAAACAAGAAGAATGAACCAAATAAATATATTTTCGTTGATGTGTGTTTCCAATTATTAGGAGATAAAAGTCAAAACAATGGACAAACAACTCCAAACAATGGACAAACTGCTTTGGTATAAAAGGGAAGAACCGGGAGAGCTTAGAGAGACGGCTACTGAGATACCAAGAAAGTTACTGGACCTAGTATATTGTTCCCCTGAACTGGACTAGACACTTGAGATAGATTTTTACGGAAATTCAGAACTTTTAACTTTTAAAAGACTTTAATTTTAATCCCGGACTGTTAACTTTGAGAAGACTTTAATTTTGATTCTACAAACTTTGTTTAAAAACTATACGATCACTGTTGTTTTGATGACTATATAAAACTTAATAAAAGAACGAGTGCACTTATGGGCCCCGATAAAATGTGAAAAAATAAACAATTAAATTAAGCAAAAATTTTATCTCAAATCATTAATTGATATCTAAACAATACGATTCAACAAATTTTACCGCTGAAATCCACGAATTTTCAAAGAACAAAACTATACAATGTGGTAGGGGTCAGCCGACATTGTCGATTTCTATAGTAAATTGAGAACGGTCAATCATTTCAAAGCCTTTGTTAACTATGAGCCTAACGTTGTGCAAACTTGTGCGAATGACAAAAGACGCATATTAAATTTATAAAACTTGTGTGAAAGTATGAAATTTGCACACGATTAGGCTCGTACTTAAAAAAAAATTGCAGCACAGTAAAGGTTACAGTAAGGAGACAGGGCCTAATTTGTACGGGAAATGTTTACTATGACGTCACGCATAATATAAGGTCTTCAAAATACCACAAAATGAAATTATTTGCTATTTCAAACAGCTGGATAGCTGTATACTACATACAAACTTACTATTACATGCAGTTTTGTCGTTTGTTAAATCCCACACAATAGTATATAAACGATTCATCGATCACTATGCACTTGTCAATGTGACGTCATTTCGCAAAAATGACGCAGCTTTTACACAGTCAGAGGCTGAACAAGTCACATTTTGTACAAAGAAAAATGTCTTTTGTTCTCAAATGAAATATTATTTGCAGTAATATAAAAAGCCATTAACTTGGATGCGATGTTTATTTTAGTATTTTATTCATACGCAGCATGGTTAAGGTTACAAATGGAAATATCGGCGATTTTTAAGATAAAAAAATACATACTTTATTAGGATGATGGATCCTTTTTAGGAATTCACTGATATCCAAAAAATGTTTTGTGGTTTAAATCTACATGTTGGGGACATTTAATTTTTATATCTAGACTTGTCATGTAATGTCGACGTCACATGACTTTGGCTATTATACTTGCAGTTTAGAGGTCATCTATAAATTTCGATATTGCAAGGGCATAACCAAGTTTAAAATCTTAGTTTTATTTTATAATCCTTTTCAACACTATATGTAGTTTGTGAAAAGTGCTGCAAACCTATATAGATTCCCTTTTTTAATTGTTAAAATTTAATTTAAAAAAACCTAGGGAAACCAAAAGGAAACTACCCCTGACCAGTGAGAAGGGACAGAAGAAGAAACAGAAAATGTAAATTGTAGTTTTTTTTCATTCTGAATAAAAATTGATTAAAAATCAAAATCTGTGTTAGTTTCACTTTTGTTTCTTGGTAATGAGGTTTTCAAAAAATGAAGCTAGACTGTGAATGAATGCGTGACATCAAAATTACATTCTTGAATCGTTGCCAAAAACCGTAGTAGAAACGTTATGAATCGTAGTAGCATCGTATATAGTAAAATGTAAACATAGTGTAAACACCATATTTAGGGGGCTATATACTGATCGTAGTAGCAGCGTATATAGTAAAATGTAAACATAGTGTAAACACCATATTTAGGGGACAATATACTGATCCACCTAGCCCAGGGTTTGGGATAGGGGCTAGGGTTAGGTTTAGTTAGGGTTAGGGTTAGTTAGGGCTGGGGTTAGTTAGGGTTAGGACTGCACTCAGTTGACCCGGTCATCCAGCCGCCTTCCGGCTAGGACATTTCTGGCTAGCCCACTTCCGCTTCCGCTAGGGCCCACTTCCGCTAGACCACTTCCGGCCACTTCCGCTCCCAGCTAGCCCACTTCCGTCCACTTTCTGTTAGCCCACTTCCGGTCATGACGTCACTTCCGCACTATCTAGGAGGCTTATACTACTGACATCCAAAATCGGGGGCCAAATTCTGGTCTTACCCTATCTTGTCCTTTGGGTATAACTAATATTGGTTGCTTGTTAACAAAGTTATTAACATTGTCTACGACTTTTTGGGACAACCCTCGTATATTTGCTTTAGTGATGTCGTGTTAAAAGGAAATTATTAGACAAACATGCGCTTATGATTTAAAAGAAAAAAAAATCTGCTTGTTCTTACACCCGCTTTCTCTGTTGAAACCAAGACCTGTGACATGTTTAAAATTATAATACACCACGTGATATCTTTCTTTATTAAGTCTTGTGAATACAAAATTTCGTCACGTGACTTATTAGAAGCATGTCTTGTGCAAAATAGGATACTGTGCTCGAAAACGTTCAATCATCGATTTAAAATATTATTTAGTACTTATATTGATAGGTTCATACGTTTAAAACCTTTGTAAATAATGTTCTTAATTGAACCATATATAATAAATAGGAAGAAACGATCTCGTATTTTTGATATATGTCATTGATATTCAGCCAGTCTAATTTTAGATTCATTCGTTCGATATGTCAATGTAGCTCCGCCTCACATGCATACATAATGTTCAATCAATGGCAGGTAATTTAAATGATGTGTATTTGGAAAACCTTAAGTTAAAAAGTTTTTTTTAACGTGAAATTTGTTTTAGTTATTACATTACAGTCTAAAATCATTTTTAACATTTAAATATGGTGTCCAATTGACAGAGCTCTGTAGTAAATATATAAAAGTAAATTTAGGTCAAGATTTTGAAGAAACTGAAGTGACCAAAAAAGACCCAAAACAAAATATTGAGCGCAGACTGGAACAAAATTAATATTTTTACCAGAGATGATCTGTAAAGACTAATTACTAACAACAAAATTTGCATGTTCCAAGCTGCGCTTCATATTACCCATAAGGAAAAATGTGAAGAAAAAACCCATTTTTGTCTGATCTTTGTTGGATTGCAAAAATAGCATCATTTCTGACATTGTTTTTAGCCTGTAAATGCATATAAATGTATAAAATGTATTGGAAATATTTTCAATGTAATCTCTTTTACAAAATAAAAGTCAATTAGACATAAGTGAAAAAATACCATTCTAAAATTTTGATTTCAAGGGGTCAAAAAATTACTCTTATCATATATAGTTATCTCTCAATGTTTGAAAATTAAAACTGTTTCTGATGTTCAAAAATCTAAATCTTATACTAGCATGTACAATAACAATGTACATGTTTATTTTACCTATCTAGTTATCCATTTTTTTCTAATATATGTAATAACATAATATTATGCCATCACGAAAAGTATATTCGATTCCAGCCCTTATTTATAAGACGTGATACATGTACATAAAGCAAAACATACCATCATAGCAATGTCCATTTATCCAGATATGGTTTGACTTGCAATCACAGGTACTTATTGCACCCTTTGGTATACATTTAGCATTCGTTTCACAATCATCATCAGATTTGCAGAAAAAATCATAATCTAAAGAATATGTATGATTGTATTATCATCTGCTTTTAATTAAGTCATTACCTATAGCAGCATAATGAAAGAGTTTGTGTTTCTAAATTAACGATTATCAATGCCACCAGAGAATGCCCGTGATTCTCTTTAAAAGTCGCGAAATCGAATAAATTAGGAATTAGAAAATATATATATATAATCGAGATTTAAATTTTCACAAATGCAGTTCAAAACATTTTTGGACTTAATATAAACACATTCACATGTACGTGTTAATCTAAAGCTTAGCTTAATAAGATTTGCTTAATTTGCTAGGGAGCTTAAATCGTATAGAAAACATTTTTTTAATACATTTTCTTTTGAATACTTATTTTGTCTTCAGGTGACATAACCCTTAACAACATTAAACAATGTTTTAATCTGTAAAATCTTACCAGCACTCCTATCATTACATTCTACGGACAGAGTTCGTTCCAATAGTCTAGGCCAATTACTGATTGTCAACGAACATAATCTAGTCAAGGTAATCTGAAGTTCATGGATCCCATTTCTCAAAACAAGATTTGATACTTGATACCGACTCCTTTCCCAAATGTTCCCATTAAAGGATACATTACATGGATGTAGGCAGTGCCCTAGATTAAACCACTGACAATTAAACAAAAATTAAAACTGCATTTTCAGATAATTATACACTCATAATTCTATTAAATAAAAGTACACAGACATGGATTATTCTATATCAAATGATATAAATATGAAATAGAAATATTCATTTAAAAAACTTGTGGTTTTTGTCCATATATTGTCTACAACTTGCCTTCTTGTAGGTTATTGTGTGCCTCAGCTAACGAAAAATTGCAACTTATTCTCGTCGCTATAAATTTGATGGGAACGTCCATGCACAATCTCCTACAATGGATTTCTATTCTGAGAGCGACAACCCGATTGATAAGAAATTAAAACATCAGTAAAATACACGCACATTTTACATACATGCCCTCAAATATTTTTTGAGTCACTTACTTAATTCACAAACAGTAATATTATCGCAAATTGCAGATATTTAAACAAGATATTCAAATAAGAAACAAAATTATACATGTTATATAAATTATGCAATAAAATAAGGATCATATATTGTAAAATGAATAGGATGGATGCAAACTGTATAAAATAAATAAATAATAACTGAACAAACCTACCCAACCTAAAACAAAGAAAAATCCTTATTGATCCTATTGATTTATAGTTGAAAAGGTAGTATAAGTAATAAAAAGCTATGTAATATATAGAAAACATATAACTAACTTTTTTTTTACTCAGCACATGCAAAACTGTGTTATTTTATAAACATTTATTCTTTATTTAGAAAGCTATCAAAACTGTTGTCGCAAAAAAAAAACAGATAGAAATTTTACAAACCTCTGGACGCGATCTGATTGAACGCAATGCAGAATGTAATGGACAAGGCAAACTTGAAACATAAAATAAATTTGAAAAGTCAAATTGAGTACTAGGGCCGTTCAAAAATTACGCGGACTGTGCTATTATTTACTCTTACAGACTTCATATAGTTATGAAATTTCACACAAATATATATCTTAAAGATTCCAATAAATTTTGGGAAAATTTTCTGTATCGTAAATAAATTCTAAAACAATTATCGGTATGTTGATATCACTGATGGGGAGGTACGGAGCACACCCTAAAAATTGAAGCAAAAGACTGCGGAGTTCAAAATTAAACTCATTAATTTCTATATATCGCGATATTTTTCGACAGTTTTCTCAAATGTATCTCTAAATTGTATTATTATTATGTATTTACACTTAACAAAACTTCTAAGTGTTCACCCTAATAAATGTAATTATGTAAAAAATACATTATAGAATGGATTGAAATTTTCAATATTTTGTAACCAATGTATCTCCTTAACAATCGATAAAAGAAAATCGAATATCACCGAAGAAAATCAATGTACCGTGACGATGTTAAGAAACAAGAAAACGGCTCGTCGCAGCACGTGTTTTGTGAAATCGGGTAATTTTTTTTACCATTGTAAATCTTCAACGAGTGTTTGAATGAAAAAACATAAAACATGGGCAGAATGTCCATTGAGGAAAGAGCAAGAGCCGTTGGAATGCTGGTATCAGGATCGTCCTTACGACAGGTTATACTCATTTTTATTCGGATGTTTCTTTTTTAGCTCGATGTCATCCTAAAATTTGACAACCAGTATCAAATGTCATTTTTACCCATTTTTACTGCAGGTTGCACGTCATTTCCACCGACAACTTACAGCAATTCGCAAGCTTTGGGCCAAATTCAACCAAACCGGAAGTGTTCAGGATCTTCGTCGAAGACCAAGATCTTGCGTCACAACAAGGTTCCAGGATCGTTACATGGTTCTCAACCACTTAAGAGACAGATTTAAGCCTGCAACTTTAACTGCAAGACAGACAAATGGTACCCATGGCCGACTAATATCATCCCAGACAGTGCGAAACCGCCTCAAAGAGGTACACTTACGTGCAAGACGTCCAAGGAGGGTGTTGTTATTAACCCGACGGCATCAAATTGCACGTCTTGCATGGACGAGCAGACACCTCAGACTTACCAGAGCTGACTTGGCAAATGTTTCATTTGTGGATGAAACCAAAATAAAGCTACGAAGTGCTGATGGCAGGAATAGAGTGTACCGCCGGCGAGGGGAACGTCACAGTGCGGCCTGTGTTGAGGAGATGGACAAATTTGGTGGTGATGGTAATCTTATGGTATGGGTAGGAGTGTCAATGCACACGAAAACTCCAATCATTCGTGTTAACGGCGGTCTTACAGCAGCGAGGTATCAAAATGACATCCTGAGACCGGTTCTTGTCCCTCATGTTGCAAGAAACAGAGGCATGGTTTTGGCACAGGATAATGCCCCCTGTCATAGCGCTAGAACAACGCAACAATTTCTGGCAATGAACAACATCCGTGTAATGCCCTGGCCTGCAAAATCCCCGGATCTAAATCCGAAAGAACACATTTGGGACTTGATCAAAAGAAATGTGAAAGCTCTCCCTCCTCCGCACAACATCAACGAATTAGAAAGATCCGTACATTAGGTTTGACAGCAGATACGTCAGCCAACTATTCAGAGATACATTGTATCAATGAGAAAGCGATGTCTTGCTGTGATTAGGGCGAGAGGTGGTCATACTTCATATTGACTCATTTCTGTGAATTTCCATTCAGAGGGTATACCAATTTCTTGACGCATCGCTGAGGAGTATGACGACTAATTTACATGAAGTTTATGTATCATGACAATGAAATAAGTACCATTAACTATGAATTAAAGAAATTACTTAGTGTTTTTATTTGTTCATTAAAACTAAGAAAACCTTGGGTGAACACTTAGAAGTTTGGTTCAGTGTAGATTTCTGGCATGATATTTGAAGTACTAACAGAAATATAGTGATTTTTTTACTTGTTCAATAGATTTTAAGCTCAACAAGAAATGGTTTTGAATGTTGAATAGATAAGGTAACTCAAACAGGTATTCATGGGAAAATGTTGAGAAAATGAAAACTCAATCACATATTTTTTATAATGCCTGTGGCGTTGAAAATGTTGCTGCTCCGTGACTCGAGCAATGAAATGTCCTTAAGACTGCGGAAGATTAACTGGCAAAATTGGAAATATACAGCTTACATCATTTGTATCTGTTACAATCAAAACATTCAGTGATAGACAATGAAATGGGTGGGTACAATTAGACGCGGATGTTTGGAAAACATGGGATTGAAATTGCAGATCGAAATTCATTTTCAATCCACCTCAGCTACGTTAAAAGGCTCATATTACTGATTGACCCAGAAGACATACAATTTCAACTTTGGTAGTTTGAATTTTTTTTGTCCAGTGTTTTAAATGTATACATATTTAAGGGACAAATATCTCATTTCTGTTTGATAAATATATGTATAACATTGTCTTGGTGATGGTGGGGGGGGGGGCTAGAACGATTTTTAAATAAAATTTTTTAACAGTTTTCAGTGAGAATAAGTATAAAGCTCATGCACTCTTATAATCCTAAAATTAAAATCTATTTTCATGTTACGGCATGACCCGAATCGACATTTTTTTACCCCCCCCCCCTTCTAGAATCAAATATCTCCTGAAAAATAATCTTTGTCTTGTATGATCTTTCGCGTTCTTAAAACCATAAGCTAAAACTAATATTAATGTGAACTTCAAACAATTAATATGTATTTGGGAGTTTAAATATAGTTGATTTTTGAATCATACATTCACTTTTTGCTTTGAAACAGCTCAAATGGATTGAAAATGAATTTCGATCTGCAATTTGAATCCGATGTTTTCCAAATGCCCGCGTTGAATTGTACCCGCCCATTTCATTGTCTATCACTGAATGTTTTGAGTGTAACAGATAGAAATGACGTAAGCTGTATATTTCCAATTTTGCCAGTATAATGTTCCGCGGTCTTATAAATCAATTTACAATATTTTGCTGTGAAATTTTGAAGACCATATAAGTAAAGATTCTTTAATATTATGTTTGACATTTTACCCAATTATGTCGACAAATATTTTTTTCTGTGCCACAAGTCCGCGTATTTTTTGAACGGCCCTCGTACATAATTATGAATGCATTACTCTAATTATAAACAGAAGATCTCCTTTTTTTCAGGGTCACCTTGTATATATGTCTACCAATGAGTAAAATTATAAACGCATATTTAGCTATCTATACTAAAGATAATCGATAGATTGATATGTGAGAGAGAGAGAGAGAGAGAGAGAGAGAGAGAGAGAGAGACTCACTCCATTTGAAAATATCCATGGTTTTTTTTGTTTGACAATTTTTTATAAGTTATTTGTACTTCCTTATTTTAAATGTTTCCACATTTTTAATGTATCTTCAAACAGTGCACGACTCTCTACTTATAGTTTATCTACCATGCCGGAAAAAAAAAAAACAAACAGGGAAGATTTTTATACTGTACCAGTCTTTCCTGCTACATGATCATTATTTCTTCTTCCCTGTTCCTGTACGTTTATCGACAGCGTTTATTGCAAAGTATCTATATACGAGGGTTAATGTCACAGTGTGCATATCTTTTGTATTTGGCGTCATGATATGAAATACCATATACTAATTGAAGATATACCCTTGTATAAATCTTTTCAACATCGAACTTTTTGTTTAATAACATGAATAATGTTAAGTTAAATCAATTTTAAAGATGTTTACAATATCAAGCACAGGGGGTGTCACTGCGTAACATATTAACATCTTGTATTAAATAATATTTTTCAGGATAAGGATAAACACATTTAAACCAAGTAAAGCGTGTATTATCGCCCAAAAATTATAAAAGACAAAAGTGACTTGCATGTCTTTTTCTAATGATCAGTTAAGATCAAATGATGCAATTGTTAATTTTCTTTTAAAAGATGTGTTCGACCCTGAATCAAAATAGGGGTGGGGTAGGGGGGATGCCGTAACGAGCTGTAACGCATTTTGCATTTTTAGTTCAAAAGATGTATTATTTCTTCATTTTCATTTGGTTTGATTTTTCATTTGAAATGTCCAAACACTACCGATCAGATCGACAATATGCTTTTATTAAAAAATATAACAAATATACAAAAAAAATTGTACTGTAAATGATGGATATTGATGAAATATATGGAGATAACTAAGGATATTCAATCTAAACATCAGAGAGAGAGCCTTCCACAAGTTGCGAATCTCTATCCCAGTGCACAGAATCAGTTGTGCGCCGTTATTAGAAGTTCATAGAAAGCAGAATTTGTCCATAATCTTATACATGGAAAAGAATAAAAA
Organism: Saccostrea cuccullata; assembly: GCF_032062105.1. NCBI lineage: Eukaryota > Metazoa > Mollusca > Bivalvia > Ostreida > Ostreidae > Saccostrea > Saccostrea cuccullata. Next base: position 27,804 of record NW_026924879.1, read on the forward strand.
AAAAACACTTTCTTTGACCTTTAACTCAAAATTAAGATACCAGTATACCGACGACGTATCGTCAATTAAGAATGGTTCTTTTCATTTTTGTTGATCGTGCACGGTAACTCAGTCGTAGAGTTTTCTCGTATTCATCGGGAGGCCCGTAATCGATTCTCGTTCGTGGCGCTGTGTTAAACCTATAACATAACCATAGGAAGCGATTGTTCTTTCTCCAAACGCTCTGCATTAGAAGTAAAATCCACCTGTGACGTCATTCTTTTGTTTGAGCGCTCCGTTACTTTTAAGGAATGGAGAGTTGCAAATTACATTGAAAACGGAATTTGTTATGGTCTTATTCTCCTTTCCGTGCCTCTACCAAGGAAAGAACTTAGAAAATTTTAGAGAAGAGTTTTAGAAAATTGTAAAGGTTAGTTTCACATTAAGAAAATTAGAGCACCCATGATGAGAATCGAACCCGGTACCCTCGTCATTACAGACCGATGCTAATTTCACTGAGCTAACGAAAGCTGTTGAGAGACATGAGTTAAGATTAACTTCAGTACACTTTTTTATATATTTTTATTTCTATATTATACATAAATAATACTACTAATATGTAAAAGTATTTACAATGTATTATTTAAATATTTTTTATTATGTATTACAAGCATCAGGAAAGGCGGATTTTACGCAGGTTAATATACTCGTAGCGCTCCATTCCTTAAAAGTAATGGGCCTCGGCCCCTTCGGGGCCTCGGCTCCATTACTTTTAAGGAATGGAGCGCTACTCGTACATTAACGCTTACGTAAAAGTCATGGACCTTAAAATCATGGGTCCCGTACATGTATCACGGTGTGATTTTTGATAGAAACAATTTCATTGACATATGTTTTAGCTGATAATTATCACCAGGGAAAATAAGCGTCAATCTTTCCGGCAACAATAAGACATAAAAATGCTAAAGATTGAATAGCACTTATAAACTTAGGTCGGTAGGGTGAATTCTGGAAATCCAAAAATTGCACCCGAACAATCCGAAGCCTAGGAGTTAACTGATGAACAATGATTCGTGTTTCATATAAATAATAAAATATAACAATGATAATTAGCATAATTTTGAGCATGAGTGACAGATGGCTTATATAGAATAACTCATGAAATGTTGAGTAAATAGATTAAATAATTAATTTCCAGATTCTGATTTACATAATAATTAGCATAATTAAAGTTTTTCAAGTTGTTTAAAGTAATTATAGTAAATTCAGAGTATATTTTAAAGTCAGCTAAAACATATTTCAATGAAATTGTTTCTATCAAAAATCACACCGTGATACATGTACATGTCACGGTGGGCATTGGCATGATAAAGAACCCCCATTACTCAATGGCCTTGAGTGCCGAGTATAGGTTTTAATTTGAAGCCCTTATTTACACACTTAACTTACGACGGATTTTCCATTATTTTCCGACGATGACAAGGGGTACACTCTAGGTTAGACCTGTCGGAAGAGGAAACTCATTCTTCCATAGCACCCAATTTCATCTCTGATGTTTTGAATGTCTGTGTTTGATTGGCTCCATTTTGTATTGTTTAATTGAATTTTGAGCTGATAACTGTTAGTTATCTCCATATATTACATTGTGTTTGCCTATTATCAGCCCTCTATCGGTCCATTTCGCTTCTCTATACCTCCAGGGAATATGTTATTATGACATGTATGCGTCACATCCCGCCATTATACATGTTATATGAAAAGACGTTTCCAAAATTCTTAATCAGAGAAATATATCGATAAAGTAGAATAAAAGGACTAGCGTCAGGCTTCAGAAATATTCCATCCCACATCTATAGTGGTCTATGTCTACAGGCTACATGTACCGGGGTACATGAAGTTAGCAACTGGGCATCGTAATGTGCTATGTTAGAATGACAACAACTATATAGATGTGAGCAGGTACTAGATTGAGAATTTAAGCTATTACATATACAAGCAAAACTCTTTTTTAAAGTAAGAGGTTGGTATTTAGAAAAAAAATAATAATCTTTGAGGAGTGTCCAAACTATTTTGTGGATATGAAAGGATTTGGATTTAATTTTCTTGTAAAAAAATATTAATTTTGGGGAGGATACGACTGAGGGGTTGCGTAAGTGAGTCTTTGCATCAGTAAAAGATTATATTCAATAATTTAATTTTGTTGATATTCTAGTCTCTCATTGGTTGATTTGCAAAATGGAACGCAGACAAATTCTTAATAACATGGTTTGGTATGGGGACACACCCCCATGACAACCAGCTGAATCATCTGTATCCATTCAATTCTCTCATTCCCAGTCCATGGGATTCATTAAAAATTCTAAATTTTATAAATGTACCTTTCACTTCAAACAGTAGCTTAATCTTTCCTAATGCAAGACAAACATCATGGCTGCTAGGTCTGTATATCAGTTATTACGTCCCCTTGTTTCATATCACTTCCGTTACCATAGGGATGTATTATTGAGCGGCAAATTTAAACTCATAAAAAGCAGCACAATTTTACACCCACATTTGTTTACTTATTTAAAAATTAAATTATAGGAATGACTAATTCTTGGCCAAATTATTCGATTATAACCTGATTTGGGTCAGTTTACGCTTCGCGGATTATAAAGCGTAAACTGACCGAAACCAGGTTTTAATCGAATAATTTGGCCAAAAATTAGAACCATTTTTAAAATAAATTTGCACATAATTAATATAACTAGTTTGCCTCGTAAATTGTTCATCGTTATTGTTTGTATTGTATACAGAATTGTAATCATTCTGTTTACTGGCTAAAATAGTGAGTAGTAGGTGTTCAACAAACTGAACGGGTGTCGTGTATTTATATACAGTGCACATAGTGGAAGTTCCTTAAAACTTCTTGATTTACTTTAATGTTGTCTAGTAAATGTAATCTATAACTAGTAAAAACTACCTGGAAGGTAGTATTTGTATAGGCAATAAATTTACTTTTTTGATGACTGTTAAAACTCTTAAAAAGTTTTTTCTCAGTGTGGATGATGGTTCTCCTGATAGCATGCACCTGTTACAGTAATGTAAAAATAGTTTTGTACCATGTTTTGTTTTTAATGAAAGCAATAAGATGCATTCTAAACTTTTAATAATAAAACAAGAATATGGGTAAGCATTAAGAGCTTTCTCTGTAAAGACTTGTCAAATGGTTCCCCTCTTTTGTATACTATACCAAATCTCATTAAAGAATGTCCTTTCTACTTAATCAATGCTCTCTACGGTTTGTGAGTTGTCAAAAGGAGATACTTTCCTTCTAAGCATCCGATCCAAATCTTATAATTTTTGGATTTCCATGTTACGTGGATTACTAAATTTTTATCAGAATTTATATGTAAAGTAAGACAGCCCTAGTACTTATTGTTTAAAAGTTATAGCCAAGGTTAAGGATTTACAAAAATCTCCAAGGTAAAGGTCAGATGGTTAAGATTGTTGGTATTCAATAAAAGGTCTTGTCACAAAGAATACATATGTCAAATATAAATGTCCTGGTATCTGTTGTTCAAAAGATTATGGCCGACGTAGAAGTTCAAAATTTTTGTATTAAAGTGGGTCAAACTCCGAGGTCAAAGTAAAAAGGTCAAAGTTGGTGGTACCAAAATGAAAGGTCTTGTCACAAGGTATACATATGTAAAATATGAATGTCATAGCTCCACTAAATCAAAAGTTATAGGCAGGGTTAAAGTATTTGCGGACAAACAGACAGAGGGTTAGACAGACTGCTCGACAGACAGACAGACGGACACGACAAAAACTTTATATCCCAAAAACTTCGTTTACGGGGGCATAAAAATGAGAGAAAGTCAAACTTTATTGTCACATGATATCTATATATGTTGTTTTTCATCGAGCTCATGACATTATTGATTGAACAACCCTCCTAGGGACATTTCACTGCCTTGCATTGTCTGTAGTTTTGATGAGATAGAAAACTGTTATTATTATGCATTTCATTATTTAAAAACAATCGGTTTTCATACAAAGTATTCAGCCATTCCTTCTATACTGAACTCATTATTTTATTTTCAAAAAGTCCCCCTTCCTTTATCCGTGAACAAACCTATTTTAACAGGTTGGGGGGAAACGTAAATTCCGCAATGATAGTGGTATTTCACTATTATAGTGAAATTAAGCTTTATTCCCCGTCGTGGATACCTTCAATTTTATCCGATACCATCCGATTCATAGGTTTCATATATCTTTGAATTGTTATAAATCGTTGGAATTCAAGTTTAGTTTCATGACTGGGGACTTGTTGTTTAATTCAAGTGTAAGGCATGTTTTAAGCTCGAGTGTGTAATAACATATAAATGATGTTGAACATTTGAAATTTGAATGTCTTTATTCCGATATGAACATATTCAGCTAACAAAATATTATGTTTGAAACCCTCCCCTTACGCATTTGTAGACAGAGTTAGAATTTACGAATCGTGTTTATATTGGACTAACACAAGTGATAAACAAGGGAAAATTGAAAATTGCGGGATGTTGTATAGTTCATCCATGTTTTTATAAATCGCGATAGAGAGTGGAAAATACCCCTTTAATTCTTATTTTAGCACGTTCTATTTTTGTTTCATATTTTCTAAACTAGTAAAAAAGTAAACCCGCCCCCAAAACTTCATCGTGATCTCTAGTACATAAAGAGTGTACACTTTATATGTACCAGAGATCATGATAAATTGATCTATGTAACAAAATTTGCACTATATTTCTGTTTTTACTCATGTGCCGATGAAGCAACAATAAGCGATTTTTGTGCAACAATAAGAAATGCTATAAAAATTTAGTATCGTAAATCTCCGTCACGTTATCAACACAGGCATGTGACATCACAAAAATGCTTTAAAATAAAGCCTGATAACAATATCATAACATACTTTAAGTTATTGAATTGCAAACAAGACAATAATAAGATTACAAAATGCATTATCTTTTCTTGTGTGTTTTTGTTGAGAGAGAGAGAGAGAGAGAGAGAGAGAGAGAGAGAGAGAGAGAGAGAGAAGAGAGAGAGAAAGACAGAGAGAGAGAGAGAGAGAGAGAGAGAGAGAGAGAGAGAAAGAGAATACTCTTACCAAGAGAACTTCCTGTCATTGTTGTACATCTACTATAATGAAATGTCAAGAGGTGATGTAAACATAACTTCAATAGGATTTGAAATGTTTCCTTGTTTAGAGCGTATCGATATAATAAATTGAGTATCTCATTACTTAGAAATAAAATTTAATTTTTTAAAGCGTTTGAAGGGGTGGGGAGAAATATTCGATTCAATTGTTACAGCTTAGAGATAATATGTGACACAACATGAAATATTTTATAAAGAACAAGCATTCTGAGAGTATTGCATAAGCAATGCATGCATGTCTCCTACCGGATTCCCCTTTTTCTTCTGGATATCATTTTATAATATTCAAAAGTCATGTCCAAGGTAAAACTGAAAGATCTTCAAGTTGTAAATGCCTTAAATCTATTTTAAAAACCCACATTGAGACGAAAATATGACTCATTTCGCCATCGTCTTTTCCTTGCTTCATATTTTTATCGACAATCGGAAGTTAGCGTAGTTCGAAACCCGACCTAAATCAAACGATTATGAAAAAATATTCAAAATGCCATAATTCTGTCAAAATTCAATAAAGCGAAGCGAAATTCAAACTTGATCTGTAACTCATTAAGATACACTCGCATACCAAAATTCAGCTCATTATCTGCAAGCGTTTAAAAAAAGTGCGGAAAACCAAATGGGACAGACTGACGGGGACAGACAGTCGGACAGATAGACAGACAGACAGACAGACGGACGGACGGACGGACGCAGAGGAAACCTATAGTCCCCCGGTTTCACCGGTAGGAGACTAATAAATAAGAAGTATTTGTCTACTTTTTCTTTTCTCCTTTTGTATTGGTTATAATTCTTTTGTGTGAAGTGAATTTATGAAATGCTTAAAGGAAGATCATCTAGAACAAACAATGATCATAAAGTCAGTTGTAGATTGAATTTTAAGATTAAGAGAGGTCATAGACATCATTGCTCTAAATCGTGAATATATAGAATTAAAATTTATATGCATTGTTACAATGCACTTTGAAAAATTACGTTAAATTTGAGACCAAGCTAACGCACTCAAAAAAAATAATTTTTATTTCAAAATGCATTAATATCGACCACATCAACGCACTTTGTAAAAAAAAATGTAAAGCTTGATTTTAAATATACGTACAAATAATCGGTATGATAAATAATTGATAACTTTTTTATGATAAGGTCACTTCAGGACTGTTAAATTACTGTAGTAATCATTGTTCAGTTCTATGGAAAAAAAATTATATTTGTTAAGATCTTTTATAGCATTCAGATCATTACAGAAGCCAGTAAGTGCTACAGTGTAACTACATGTAAATTTGAAAAGACAATGTTTGGGGGACGCCACATCAAAAAATGGCGGCTTTGAGATCATTATTAATAGCGACCACCAGTAAAGTATCTGGCGTCCACCACATAAACTACTGCTGTAAGAAAATTATCTGTCGACATCTAGGTAAACACATGGTAAATGCTGGCTTATTTTTTTTAACAATTCAAAATGTTCCTATATAATGTAAAAACGAAATCTTGCAGATATTTTGATCTTCGTATATTACATGTAAATGTATCATATAGAAAAGTCCTTTTTGGTCATTTTTTCCTCTGAGATTAGTTGTCCATTTTTATCATGGAAGGGATACTCATGTTGCGTATACCCTTCCATTTATAGGAAAGTTTTACATGTGCATGCGTACATATATAGTATTAATTCCTCATGAAGTAGTTGAATTATTGTGGGCATGGTCATAAAGGTCCATGTTATTTTCTTCCTTCACTTCATTAAGATGGTTATACAAGTCCTCATTATTTTTAGGTACATTTGTGACGGTAGAATATTCCTTGTCCTCATCGTTAAGGGGTTCTTTTTGATCTCCTTTCTGCTAACATAAAAAAATAAATGTGTATTTAAGAAAAAATTACACGTAAAACTCACACATTATTTTGAATGTTGTATGAATTAATGGCAAAGAAAACTTACACCGCTTCCTATTTCAAAGCTAGATTTTTTTTCAAATTGCACCTTCACGTCCCTGAAAAACAGAACAATGGCGATTGATTGGTCTTAGTTCTCACTTATCTGAGACGAAAATGTAGGGCACTGAAATGAATATAATATAATAATGGTATAAATATACAAAATATATGATATATTTTATTTTCATGGTTTGGCATGAATTAAAATATGAATCAAACCCTAAAATTTATGCTTCTTTCTTCATTTTTTCAATGATCTCCCAATAAACAAAATTAATTCAAATATTTGCATTGTGATTTTTTAAAAAATCTAGACAACAATTGTACAAATAAATAGGACTTAAAATTTGATTTTCTAGATATGTTCTTTAATCTTGGGATGCTTTGAACATCAATAAAAACCTAACCTTGATTTATCCTTCAATCTTTTTGGATTTCTTCTTAAAATGAACATTACAGCAGCACAAATTCCAATGCCTGTAACAAACCCACCAATAACTGCACCAATCACATGTCCAATTTCATATCCATCAGCTCTGTTTTCTGTAAAGAAAACATTAATTTTCAGATTCATATCTACTTCTTGGATAAAAAAAATATGCATAGTTCATATCGTATTACTACGAGGGTTGATCAAAAAGTAATGTTATTGTGTCCAAATCTTTTATCTTTGATGTCATATTCTTAAATATAATATACAAAAATATGCACAAATATAAATCTAACTAATCTTGAATTTCTCATTTCATAATGTTTTACTGTATTCATTTTATAGATGTTTAAAACATAGAATATAATCGTGTCGCCGAGTCACAACCGAAAGTCACACATTATTAAAGTGTATTTTTTTTTAAAAATTAAAAGCAACTTTTAAAGGGTCAATAGCCTTACATTTCAAAAGACAAAAATTTTCATCATTTTCTAGTCATAAGTTAAAATTATATGACATCACTGCTATTTTTAATAAAAAAAAATATCGCTGTTTTACTCCGATGCATTGAAAAAAGGAAATGTTGAAATGGAAAAAAAACCGCCACAACTACATGTAACTGTAAATAATGCATTTTTGCTTCAAAACGCAGATTTCGCCAGTAGAGACAGATTCATCAGACTCAAAAGGGAAAGACTTGTTTAGATGGATTCAGCTTTTGTTTGGGTTGGTGATGGGTCATTGAATACTCATTAGATGACAAGAAGACCAAAAGACCGAAAGATAGGAGGGCCGGACGAGAACATTCAGTGGTGTGTGACGTCATAAAAACGACAGACGGTTAGAGCAATAACTGAAATTTCAATTTGGTCTTATACTAATGCTCAAAGAAATTTAACAGAGGAATTAATAATGAAAAGAGTGAGTGTACGATGGGTACCAGGTTTTCTTTAAGAAATTGAATTTTTTTAACGCGTGTGAATCTCAAATGAATTAAATGAAACGAAGGAAAGCGTTTAAATGTTTGACGGCGCGTATCCGCCCTATGACGTTATTTAGGTGCGACGACTTCCATAATCGAACATTGTATATAATCCGATATTTTGAAAAGTATAAATATTATTGAATTGAAATTTTCAGGTCTGATTTAAAATAGATAAAGCTTTCATCATTAATGATGTTGTTGTTTTTCGTTGACTGGCAGCAATTTTATTGAAGTAGTAACATTAATTTTGGATCAACACTCGTACTTATTTTGTTTGAAATAACATTTCGAGATAACAAAGTCAATTTTTTTTGACAATTCCATGCATCAAAGTCAATCTGATTAAAATCAGATCCTTTGATCCGTTCACACGGGACAGCTTTACTTAAACCAACCCCAACCCTTAAACAGATTTATAACTTCATTTAAAACGAATTCTGTCGTTAAAATTGAAGTATATACGGACAAAAGGAACGGGAAAATATCCAATCCTACCTTTGTTGCGTTTGTCTACGGTAGAGATGTTGTTTGTAATGGTCGCTGAGCAAACTCCAAGATCCCCATATAGTAAGCAATCTTGATTTTGTAGACAATCCGACCTATTTCTGCACCAGCGGTGGTAAAAGTAAGCTGTATTTAAAATAAAAATGCTTTGGTATAGATGTATTTAAGAAATGTCTATGATTTTAAAATTGAAAATAGTAAATCAAGATAAAAAAAATTGCAGTATTTAAGTTTTGCCACTTCAGACGTATACCACGGACACCATTGCATGCTGCATGCTGTTAGAAATACATTTCCAGAAAACCACTCTTAATATATTTTGAGAAATTGTTCCAATGAATTTGTTTTTATAAAATTATTGCTTAGGGTTTTTAAAGGTTTCTGAGTTACTCAAATGACATATTTATCATACTCCTATTTTTAAAACATGCAGCCTATTTCGGGTGTAAAATGTCTCGCTTGTAATAATAAAATATAGTCATACTAGTCAGTTATGTTTGTATTGAAGGAATATCTTTCTATTGTTTTGTTTTTTTTTTTTGGTTTCAATAAGGATTAATCACGGAAGCCAATTGATTTTTATCGTCACGAAACAAAACATTTGATAGTTATATTCCTTATATTTAAATGCTCTTGATTCCACAAATTTACGTGCTACAAATACGTTTCTTTATATTTTTCCACGTATTTTTTTTTATGTAGAAAAAATATTTTTATTATTAGTAGCTTTATCTCGGACAAAGACATTGGAAATATAAATATTAAAATTTGAATGAATGACTGAAATTATGGAATGCAATTACAACCAGCTAAAATTACTAGTCCAAGAATACAAATGTTTTAGATGCTAGGAACTAACTACTTATTATTCATTCAGGAACCTATTCATTCCTTTAACATTAAGTAAACGATTCTATAAATGTCATTAATTTTAACAGATTTGGGAAATTCTACATAACACAATTGAATCCGATTGAGATAAAGAAAAAATTGTGTTTAAACGCAATAAGCCTTTTATCTTAGATTCTTTTATAATATGAGATTGAAATATAAACCAATCATTGATTAGTTGCAATTCGTACCATGTTATCATATTTAAAGTAAATAACATTATTATACATTCAAAAACTTGTTCCTATACTATTCTATGCGCATAAAAGTCTAACATTTCTAATGTGTTGCTGAATGGGCATAAAAAATCGCTGTTTGACCGTTGAATGAGATGTTGGATAGGTCGGTAAGATGTTGGACCGCAGTGAACTGTCTGCCTTCTGCTTAACGACGTCAGGCAGACAGTTTGTTTCTTTGATCCGACAAAGCGAATCTGGCCCTCTAACTCAGTACAAAAATTGTCTAATATTCCAACGAAGATGGCGACAGAATTTTTAAGATCATAAAATCTATGAAGATAACAAAAATGTAGTATCCAAGCTCAAAACTCCTTTAAACATTACAAAATCGGAATCTAAATGTAGTCATGATCGAAAATAACTAAAAAATTTGTCGAAATTACGTGGATGTCTAAATAAAAGTGTAAAATTTAGTTTGAGAAACAAACGTCAGTCAACATTTTACTTAATGATAAAATGTATTTAAACGAGATTGTTTGTTCCCCCAATGTACGTAAAAATGTTGTTCGAGAAATACGCGTACAATTTGAAAATTTCAATTACTATTTATCCAAAATCTAATACGTGTTTACATGGTGTTGGAAAATGCAGTTATAAAGGGGTGTAAAAAAAATCTATAGTTTGCGCAGGACATTTCTTTTACTTTTAAAATTGTTATGAGAAAATGGTCTTCGAGATTTATAGCTTAAAAACTGAAAGAAATTTAAAAACAGTGCCGAATCAATGCTTAATTGAATTTTATTAGGGATACAGTTTCCTGAAAACATTTAAATACGTTTCGAGCTACGTATTTGACGTCGTCAGTGTTGTGCCGAAAGCTGATTTGTTAGATTCGTTAATCTTACAGGAAAATGTTGTTCATATAGATATTTATTTGAATTTCTTTCAATTGTGAGAGTAGTGACTGTTTGTCAAGTGTGCGGCCACGATTTAATTGTAGTCGGTATTCCATGACGAATTCTAGAAATTATTCTGATGAGGGGGAATCAAAGGATCAAATCAAAGGTCGTTCATTTTACTGCATGAGTATTTCGTCCTAATTTCCAGTAGGTTTTTTTTTACATCAAAAAGGACATTTGGGTGTACCTATGTTGAGGTGAGGACACGAGCAGGTTGGTGACGTAGGGGGGTGGTGCACAAGGCCAGTATATACAGAGATAAGGTGACATTTCAGACTGTTTATTACATGTAATAGGGAGAAAATTCTTATAAATTCTTCCGTTGTCTAGTAGGAAACCTGTGAGTCTAGGCCTGGAATCATTATAGGGACAGTGTTTGATTTATATATCGATAAAATAAGTTAAATGTTTTACTCAGCATAATAAAAGTTTTAAAACCTACCATTAGTTTCTACTTCATTGCAATTTATAGATAAAGTTCGACCACTGTTGTTAGCTACCTTCATGCAGGCATCGAAGGTTAGCGAGATATTTCTTATGTTGTTGAAAACAGTTACTTTAATTTCAACAATGTCATATTGCCTGCTGTCTTTGTTGTCGTAATTAAAAGATGCTGTGCAAGTGGAATTGCATCCATTATTTTCACCTGAAAGAAATGAAAATGGTATTGAATTAATTTAAGACATGCTTTAAAAACAAAATAATGTTACAGTTTGATATTTTCATTCACAACTTTGGGGTATAAATTCTCTTTATCGAAACATTTTGGAAAATTTCAAATCAATTTTGTAAAGCCAACATTTTTGCAAATATAAATCAAGATTAATTGGCATATTCCAAAGATAATTCGATTTCCACTTAAAATGTGAGAAAGAACGCATAGATTGAAATTTTTGTATTAAAAATCGATTTTTCTGTTTTTCGCCCTCTAGGTTAAAGGCTTTCTTTTTCGATCCCCATCTAAGATGAAAAATTGAAATTCTGAACTTCATATCATTCCTACATGACTGTACAGTATATCAACAGTAAATTCTCTAATTATGATTTGGCAACTACTTACAATTTTAGAGGAATTCTGAGAAGTTTATGCAGAAAACTTTAATTTTGAACCTTGTTTGATTGATTGTCAGGGTTCTCCATGAGCTGTTTTACTGTGTTGCTTCCGACACAGTAAAATTTTCTCCGACACAGTAACGATTCAAATTTCATGCATGCGACACAGTAAAAAATTTTCCGACACAGTAAGAGTTGTGATAATTAGAAAATCTTAACACACGAATTCTCTCAAACTGACACTTTACTCAAACAATTCTACCGTCTTTCAATTCAAAAAGTTATAACGCATAATTACTAGGGCTTCACCTTGAGTAATCAATCAATTATCTCCTAGACCCTCGCCGGACTTTACGCATGACGGAACAAAGACAAATAAATTGTTTTCACAATTCAATGTTCCGGTTAATTGGTAGTTGCAATAAAATATTTTGTTTAATTTATGAAAAATATTTAAATATGTCTTTCCTATTGAGTCACGGCTCTAGAATTATGTAAGCACTGTAAGTCAAACATAACATCATACCGATGTCATATTTAATTGATGTAAATAAATTCCCGAATTTTTTTTTAATTTCAGCATGTTCAAGGAACTCTTTAAAATATTTTACTGTTCTGAAGTTCCTTTTTTGTAATACGGTAACTCGATCAAGAAACCTAGCTGATAAATAAACACGGCAAATCTACTTTCAAAAATGTTAAGTATTATTGGTCAGAATTTCTTCTGCTTTTCAGAACGTTCTTCCCCTTTCATCAGTATGTACGACCATACCATTTGTGTAACGAACTGGCGATTTTTAAATAAGTGTGTGCTTGTAATCTTTATGAATTATGATGAATTGGGATTCAGTTGCGAATTTGATTGCGGGAATACCGCGAAATATTAGTGCTTCGCGTAAACTCTGCAACACGGTAAAATCTCAAATGATGGAGAACCCTGGATTGTATATTATTTAACGTCCCCCATGAGAATTTTTCACTCATATGGAGACACTACCACTTGCTGATTGAAATGTGCAAATTTTGTTCTATACATTGTACTCGGCACTCAGATTCGAACTCGCGAGGCAAGAATTGACTCCTTACTCCGCTTCTAGAGCAGACGCTGTCACAGCTGCGCCAAATGGGTAATGAGAAAATGAAAGAAGATGGGGGATAAGGCGGACGAACTGCCTATAGTGCGACAGATATGAAGTGATAATTTAATCTCAATTATATCCAAATTGTATTTGAAATTTCATCTGAAATTAAAGTATACTTAATGTAAAATCTCTACAATTTACAAAAATATAACAAAGATTGGGAATATATGCCTATGAAAAAGCATGCACACACTAAAAAGAACAAAAAAAATATCATTTTCTCATACTTTAACAAACTTTTTCAATGGGAGTCAGTCTTCGCTCCATTCCTTTGAAAGATGATTCTAACAGGTTGCAATATGATATTCTAAGTTCACATATTGAATGTGATTTGTTAATATCTGACCACATTGGTCCTCCAGGTTCGTTCAAAACTCACTTTTAAATGTGCCGGGCACAAGCAGTCATATTTCAAAGAATGATATGTTTTTTGGTCAAATGTGGGAGTTGTTCCGGTAATCAGCGTTTTTAATAAGACACCCTTGGCCCAAATCGCTCACCTTAGCAAATAGGACTAGTTAAAAACACAAATCAGTCGGGATTTGAAAAATAATTTGTTGTTGGAGGGGTCTTTGATTTTTTTATTACTTGAAAATGTCACTTTATTTATAAAGCATACGTCATGTATAATTTCGCCATACTTGAATCAAAGTACTGAAAGTACTGAAAAGCGGTTAGCATGCTTTCATCGAATATGTACAGTGTACAATCACAAAAAAGGCATAGAATGATGATAAAATGGTATAACCAATAACATCCCAGACTGATCATGTCACAAATGTTTGTTTCAAAATATCAACCTGCGATTTTCAGTTTGAAAAACAGAAAGTTCAATTTCAAAATTGCAGGTTCCAGTAAATGTTCAACCAAGCCTCTTTCGTTACTTCTCACTAAAATATTGACAGTAATGAAGGAAAAACTTCAAGAGTACTGTACAACTATATATTCAAGAAGTGGTGTAAATCAGATGTGGATACTTAAAAATTCTAAAGAACTTTTGGACAATTTGAAATCACAAGACTTTACAAAAATCAACAGCATAAAAACTTACGACTTTTCAACTTTATACACAACAATTCCCCACGACAAATTAAAATCCAGGCTTTTTGATATCATTGACAGCTGCTTCTTCAACAAAAATGGAACTCGTAAGTTTACTTACCTCGTCATTGGTCATTTGAAAAATTATTTTGTTAAAACCGATTCTGATTGTACACATAAGAACTCTGAAGTTGACATCAAGAAGATGCTTGAGTTTCTGATTGACAATATCTATGTGTTTTTTGGAGACCAGGTATTCCAACAATCTATTGGAATTCCCATGGGTACAAATTGCGCTCCGTTATTAGCAGACTTATTTTTATATTCATATGAAGTAGAATTTATGCAAAATCTTTTACGTGAAAAGAAGAAAACACTTGCTGTGGCCTTCAACTCGACATTTAGATATATCGACGACGTATTGTCAATTAATAATGATAATTTCCATTCCTACGTCGACACGATATATCCTGGTGAGCTTGAGATAAAAGATACCACAGAGTCCGACACTTCTGCTTCATACTTGGATATTTAACTTGAAAAAGACACTAATGGTAATCTAACAACCAAGCTATATGATTAACGTGATGACTTTAACTTTTCTATCGTCAACTTCCCTTACTTATGCAGCAATATACCTTCATCACCTGCATACGGAGTATTTATATCTCAATTGATTCGATACGCAAGAGCATGCTCTACGTATGAACAATTTCTTAAACGAGGTAAATTATTGACAAGCAATTTGATGAAACAAGAATATCAACAGTCTCGTTTAAAGTCATCATTTCGTAAATTCTATGCTCACTCCTCCATGGCACCTGATCCCACCTCTGATGTTTCGGGGGTCAGTGTTTGCTGTGCTCTTATTTTGTATATTTGTTAAATGGACGTTGAGATTGAATACTGTTCGTTATTTCCATATCATTCCCTAATTGTCTCCATTGGCGTCCAAAAGTGTTCAGAACGAAAAAAATTATGTTGATGTTGCCAATTTTATTGGCTTTCATGCTCTATTGATTCTGAAATTAGGTAACTCTAAAGGCTTTATAGCAAACAACTCAAAAAAAAAAATAAAATGATAATTCAGATTCTTAAGATTAAATGATTTGGAGTAGTGTACATAGATCTTTAGCTGGCTAGTCTGAGAAAAACGGATGGACGAGCGGAGAATTAATTACGGTAATTTCAGAGAGCTTCAGTATCGTAGGCTCACTGCGGGTCAGCAGGTGGGTTCATTCTATCTGTTCCCACTTTTTGAAAATGAATTTTTCCCTGGAAACAAAGCTTTTATCATCTTTTAAATAATTTCAATTGAGAAAAAAAGGAGAAGAAAAGAAACGTTTCATTATGGAAGTTCATGTAATCCATAACTGTACATCTTAATTCAGTATTTTTATATAAAGGCTTTCTTCGTGTACTAGTATAAGTTAAGTTAATTAAAGGGATGCCTTAATATTTTGACTTAGTGAGTGACCGTTCAGGTGGACGGACGTGTTTTTCAAGGGCTCCGTAAAAATCTATGTGATTTAACTTGGCGATGCTTTATATCTTTGGAATTTTTGTTTATATCTTGTTTGTGTATAAAGTGGAATGTATTTCCAAACTATCTAATAGTGATGTGGTGAAAATGAGTGAAAATGGGAGAAAAAGCAAAGAAGCGAAAAATTCGGAGTAATGGAAGTGAAGGTGAGGTTAACAGTGCTCAGTCGGGCCCACAGGAATCACTCAGTGAGGCGATAGGACAGGCCGATAGAGTGCTATATGGAGAAAATAATGATGATCACGGTGAAAACGGTGAATGTGCATTTGAAGAATCGGAATTAAACGCTTCCAAAATACTTGCTTCCTTCATGAAGTCAAGTGAATCAAAACAAGAAACTACAAATAAAAAATTGGATGAAATCTCATTCAAACTAAATAAGCTAGATCGCATAGAGCGAAAGTTGAGCAGTGTTGAGAGCAGGGTGGTTGCATTAGGAATACGAGTCGACACAATTGAAAAGAAAAATGAAGAACTCGAGAAGAGTATTTCGTTTTCTGTATCTTCAAAATTTGATACAGACTCTAAAAAGATGGAAGGGTTATCTGTTGAAATTAGAAAAAGATTTCACGACCAAGACAAAGCTATACGAGAAATAAATGACCAGATGAAAACAATGAAAAATGAAAAAACGAGTACAACAGGAGCGGTAAAAGACATTAAACGCCACGAAAATACAATTATGACGCTATCTCGAGGACTAGAAAATCTGAGAAAGGACCGTGAACATCTTCAAGGGCAGATTACTGATCTACAGTGCAGATCGATGAACATGAACCTAGTCTTCACTGGACTTGGAAAAGAATACCCAAGAGAAGATGCTGAATGGAAACTTAGACAATTTCTGTCCATTGAACTTGGGATCGACGAACACATTGAATTTTCGAATGTACATCGCTTTGGACGTTTTACCCGGGGTCGACCCAGGCCAATAGTGGCTAGATTCGTATACCAAAGAGATGTAGACCTGGTGTTAGACTGTGCATATCGCTTGAAGGGCAGCCTATATGGAATACACCAACAATTTCCAGCTGTTGTGGAAGATCGCAGAAGGGCCCTCTACCCGGTGATGAAGCAGTTCCGCGAACAAGGTGACACGGTTAGGATGGTTAGGGACAAACTTTTCGTGAACGGCCAGTTATACGATCCAGACTATGACGAGTAGTTCCAGGATAGCGGCCCAGAGGAACCCGTGAGAGGACCCGCCCCAACGGTGGAGCCCGTCAGTGGATCCGCCCCAATGGAACTCACTCATTCAGGACAACCAGGATACTAGGGATTTGAGGAGGATGGACGCCTATCCAGTGATGAAATATCCTCTTTTAAAATTGTTTCACTTAATGTTTGTGGTTTAATTAGTAAAATTAACTGTACAGAATTTATCGAATATCTCACAAATTATGATATCATATGCGTAAATGAATCTAAAACTGATAACACAGATCATGTAATAATACCTGGTTTTAAAATGTTTGGAAAGCACCGTCGCGAGTTACCTCGCTTTAAATCGGGTGGTATTGTTGTTTTTGTCAGAGAAACACTCGTCAATTCATTAGAATTAATAGATTCTGCAAGTAAATATTGTTTATGGTTAAAATTCAACCTTAATAAAAAAGTGTTAAATGAAACATTACTTTTAGGCGCTGTTTACATACCACCTGAAAATTCTAAATATGTATCTTGTGATGTTTTTGAAGAATTGGAAGAAGAATATGTTCGTTTTTCTGACAAGTGTAAATATGTTTGTTTAATTGGTGATTTTAACGCAAGAACTGGAATAGACCCAGATTACATTACTAACTGTGACACTAATTCTGACTTTTTACCTGAAAGTTTGTATGTATTAGACTTACTTAATATCCCACCGCAACGGTCATCAAAAGACTTAATCAAGAATAATTTTGGCAAACTTTTACTCGATTTTTGTAAACATACTGATCTTTTTATTTTGAATGGTCGCATGGGAAATGATAGATGTATTGGTAAAACTACATGTAAAGGTATTAGTGTAATAGATTATTGCATAGGTAATACTGAATTTTTGACTGTTGTTCAAAATTTCGAAGTTCATGATTTTTCGAAACTCTACTCTGATTGCCATAATCCTATTTATGTAGAACTATCATTGACAATTAACCAAGAGAAGCGAAATACTAATAATGAAAATATCTGTAATAACGAACAAAAAGATAAAGCTAAAGGTTGGAATGACGACTTGCAACACATTTTTCTTGAAAAATTAGGTCAGAGAAATATTGAAATTAACAATTTATGTGGAATTCTTGAGAATATTAAAGAAGAAGAAATCGATCTAGATTTTGTTGACAAAATTGTAGGTGATACCTGTAACATTCTTATATCAAGTGCAAAGGAAACATTTGGGATAAAAAATAATCGAAAAAAATCAAAGATAGATTTTCACCAACCATGGTTTACAATAGAATGTTACCACGCACGACAAACATTTCGTAAGGCTAAAAAACGCTACCAGAGAAATAGATGTAAAGATTTCAAAGACGATATGTATAGTAAAGAAAAAATATATAAAAAATTGTTGAATATGTGTGTAAATAACCATAAAAATCAAACGAAAGAAAAATTGAAAAAACTAAAATCAACAAACCCGAAAGAATGTTGGAAAATAATAAACTCTGGCAAAAAAAATAGAAAAAATGTAAATGCATCTGCTGAGGAATTATATGAATTTTTTAAAGATTTAAATATGGAAAAAGATAATGAAATACCTGACTATGTTTTATCAAATGAGGATATAGATATTCTTTCTAATTTACAGTGTAATGAGTCTATAAATGAATCCATAACTTGTGGTGAAATAATGCAAAGTATAAAAAGTCTTAAAAGAAACAAATCATGTGGAAGTGATGACATATACAATGAATACATTAAAAGTTCAATCAATAAAATTCTTGACAGCGGTTATTTCCCCTCCGATTGGTTGTGTGGTGAAATAATCCCTATCTATAAGAATAAAGGTGATGATACTGAACCCAAAAATTATCGCCCTATAACTCTAATTAGTTGTATTGGAAAGCTATTTACATCTATTTTAAATAATAGATTTAATAGATATTCAGAAGAATTCAAAATAATACAGGAAAACCAAGCTGGATTTCGTAAAAATTATGGTACAACTGATCACATATTTACTTTGCATACAATCATTGAAATATTCAAAAAGATAAAAAAAAGAATTTATTGTGCCTTTATTGATTTTGAAAAAGCTTTTGATTCTGTATGGAGAATAGGACTCTGGAATAAAATACTATTTTATTGTAATATAGATGGAAAATGTTTTAGAATAATCAAGAAAATGTATGAGGGTATCAAGGCAAAACTTAAAGTAAATGGTGTTCTTTCAGATACTTTCCCCTGTCAACTTGGTGTAAGACAGGGTGAAAATTTATCCCCTTTTTTGTTCTCGCTCTATTTAAATGATTTAGTATCATTCCTCACCATGAATGATATAACTGGTTTAGAGAAAATATCTGAAATGATTGAGACTGAAGTTCATGTGTATATTAAGCTTTTCGCTCTGTTGTATGCTGATGACACTGTTTTATTTGCTGAAAACCCTGAGTCATTACAAAATATGTTGAATTGTTTTCATGAATATTGTATAAAATGGCGGTTAAAAGTGAATGTTGACAAAACAAAAATAATGATTTTTGGAAGAGGTAGAATAAAACAAAGATTTATATTTTACATATGATGGTTTAAGTCTAGAGATTGTTGATAGTTATAAGTACTTGGGAATATATTTTTCAAAATCAGGTTCTTTTAATCAAAATATAAAAGAACAATACATTAATCTGTAAAAGCTATGTATGGAGTGATATCAAAATGTAAACAACATAATCTTTCTATGGATTGTCAGATAGATTTGTTTGACAGAATTGTACAACCAGTTTTGTTATATGGATGTGAAATATGGGGATTTACAAAAAATACTTTAATCGAAAAACTTCACTTAAAATATTGTAAATATATACTAGGTTTGAACACTAAAACGCCAAACTATACTTGTCAAAATTTCTAACGCCCCACTTTTATTTTTTGAAAATTGAAGAAACCGTTATGTTAATATTAAAGTCCTTAAAAACATCGTCTGCTGTATGTACCCTTTCATGTCTGTGATTGAAAAAAATCGAATTCAATTAGAAATTATTCAGCCGTGACTGCTTTTGTTGAAAAGCGTGAAGTACGAGTTCGAAATGGTTTTCGGGTATGTTTTTCAAAACGGGTTTTTCCACGTGTTCTCTGTCTCAAGATAATTTTAAAAAGCAGTTAAAGTTTGGGAGAAAATGCGACGCATGTCTGCACAAGAACGCACAAGAGCAGTTGACATGGTCCAAGCCGGGAGCAGTTCACGGGAGGTGTGTTTCTTTTCGCTTTGTACAATGTTTTTCTTCCAACATTTAAAAACTAATAAAAAAAAGCTAAAGAAATTGATTAAAACTTTTTCAGGTTGCTAGAACTTTCAAGCGAGACCATAAAACCATACTTAGGCTTGTCTGGAAATTCAATCAAACCGGAAGTACAGATGATCTACCCCGGAGACCGAAACGTCGTGTGACGACACGCCAACAGGACAATTAAATTAGGGTTTCGCATCTTAGGAACAGACACCGTACAGCACGCACAAGGGCGCGTCAAACAATGGGAACGCATGGCAGACCTCTGAGTGACCAAACTGTGCGCAATAGACTAAGGGATGGTGGATTGCGTGCCAGGAGACCATATGTAGGCTTAGTTTTGTCGGACAGGCACAGGCAGCTCCGTTTGGCTTGGGCAAGGCGCCACATCCGTTTATTCGACTGGCCCCCATGTAGTCCGGATCTCAATCCTATTGAACATGTGTGGGACGAGCTAGACAGAAGGATAAGACAGTTTCCCCAGCAGCAGAATTTGGCGGTACTGGAGAGGGATCTTGTTAACACATGGAATAACCTCCCTCAAAGATTTCTGCACAATTATGTGAACTCTATGAGAAGCACATGTCTTGCTGTCATTCGTGCAAATGGGGGACATACTCGGTACTGAATGTTGAGAATTTTGAACTGCAGGGTACCTATACCGGAACTTAATTTTCATCAAGCTTAGCAATAAATTTTGATGGAATAAAATGAAAATTTTTTGTTTATTTATTTTTCCTTCATCTTACATAAAGGTTAAGTCAACATAATAGCGTTTAAAGGTAATGGTTTTAAAAATATCATCTGGGGCGTTAGAAATTTTGACTAGTATATATGGTGTATGGGGAACTTGGCAGATTCCCACTTATCATTAATATTAAGGTGAGAATGATTTCTTTTTGGGCAAAACTACATTTTTCTCAAACGATGGATAAATTTGCTACAAAAATGTATGTTCTAGCTTCAAGGCATAATTTGCCTTGGGTTGACTATGTTAAAAATATTTTAGATGATTGTGGATTATCTTATTTATGGACAACACAACAAATGTACAATGTGGCATGGGTAAAAAATGAAGTAAAAAGAATACTTGTTGACCAAAATATCCAAAACTGGCAAAGTAATGTTCTTAACTCATCAAAGGGTTAAATTATCGTATTTATAAAGAAATACTAGAACCAGAAAGATATCTCGTTAATCTACCTAGAAAATTTTCAATTTTGTTATGCAAATTTAGATGTAGCAACTTTAAACTCCTTATTGAAACTGGGAGATGGTTTGGTATTCCAAGAGAACAAAGAATTTGTACTTTATGTGATTTTCATAAGATTGGTGATGAATTCCATTATGTCTTTGAATGCACACAAAAAGAAATTAAAGAGGCTAGAATAAAATATATTTCAAACTCTTTCACATGTAGACCAAATATAGAGAAATTTAAACTACTTTTTACAACAACAAATTGTTCAGCATTGAAAAAATTATGTAAATTTTTATTGATTGTCAAACAAATTATAGATGAAAATAATTGACATGAACCTGAACATGATACTTTGTACTGTTTATAATGCATGTATTACATTTTTTTTTTTGTATTGTGTTTGTAAATTTTCCTACCTCCTCTCTACAATGTATGTTTGTACATTTATGAGAATAAATCATTGTCATTGTCATTGTTATTGTCATTGTCATTGAAAAATGAAACTCGATTGAGAGATTCTCCGATGTTTTGCAGTTGGTAATAACCTTCAACCCTTTACCCAGTAATTAACCCGTCCTCCCTGTGCCCAGTAGCATAATTCGGTCAAATATTTATTGTTCATGAGAGTAGCCTTATAATTAATCACAGGCACCTGAATTTTTATCAGTAAGTCTCTAAATTAGCCAAATATCGAAACATTCTACCCCCTCTATATATAAATACACAAGGTGTCCAACGCCAGTTTGACCCCCTGTTCGATTCAGGCTTCAATTTAACACATAAATCGGAAATGACTACTGGTTTTCTTGCAGCAGTAGATTCAAATATATTTCTCGCTATACATTTCTTCCCAAAGTTTAAATCTAACGCGTTGATAATGTTGTTAGCTTAACTTCATGCTGACTTCGAATTTCGTCACAGGGCCCGATCTCCATCAGCTGATGTCACGGAAATTTAATCTCGACACAAATGCTTCTATACATAAACTTTTCTAATGCAACAATTATAAATTTATTTCATTGACAAACAAAATCAGAAAAAAAATTAAAAACCAAAAGATTATGCTGTTTTGAAAGTCTTGATTTTATTTAACATATGTTATATGTGTAAGAAACAAATCATATGTACTAGGCAGAGGCATTGTTGAAGTTTCCGTTGTCGATAGGTAGCGCCTTATGGAAGTTTCCGGTGTCG
This sequence comes from Saccostrea cuccullata, assembly GCF_032062105.1. NCBI lineage: Eukaryota > Metazoa > Mollusca > Bivalvia > Ostreida > Ostreidae > Saccostrea > Saccostrea cuccullata. The sequence goes on from NW_026924879.1 coordinate 50,457, forward strand.
ACACATGCCATAAAGCGGCTAGCGAAGCTAACCGCTTAAAAAGGAAATATTTTCCTATATTTTTCTATGCCAAGATGTGATTGCCAATCATGGCCACACCTTACCTCAGGGGTCATGATATAAACAATCTTGAATTACATTATCTTATTGACTGAGGACTGAAGATGTTTTAATATATCACCAAACATAGCTTTGCTAATCTTGTGAAGATTTTAAAAAGATGTTTTCCTATGTAAAACTCTAATCAGGCGTTGTGGTCCTGCCCTATCCTCAGGAATCATGATTTCAACAAACTTGACCTACTTTATTTTTTATATTTACTTATCCGATTAATTGGAGAAAAAGATTTCTAAAGATTGTTCCTATATATTCATATGTAAAACTTAATTTGATCAGCCATTGTGGCCCCGCCCTGTCCCCTGGTGGTCATGATTTTAACAAACTTGAATCTATATTACATGTGATAGCTTCTACATGAGTTTCACCCATCATGGTCCAATGGTTCTGGAGAAGAAGATTTAAAAAAATATTATATATTCCTTAGTTAAACTTTGATCAGCCATTGTGGCCGCGCCCTACCCCCGCGATCATGATTTGTAAAAATAACATATCTACACTATTTGAAGATGCTTACACATGAGCTTCCTCTTTCCTGGTCCAAATGTTTCTGGGGAAGACTTTTAAGAAATTTTCCTGTATATTCCGATGTTAAACTTTGATCAGCCAATGTTGTCCCGCCCTACCCCCAGGTCATGATTTGAACAAACTTGAATCTACGCTACCTGAGGATACTTTCACACGAGGTTCATCTTTCCTGACTCAGTAGTTCTGGAGAAGAAGAATGTTCAAGATTTTTCCTACAATGTAAACATTTGATCAACCATTGTGGCTTTGCCCTACCCCCAGGGTCATGATTTGAACAAACTTGAATCTACGCTACGTGAGGATTTTTTCACATGAGTTTCATATTTCCTGGCCCAGTGGTTCTGGAGAAGATTTTCCCTACGTAATCCTATGTAAATCTTTAATCAGACGCTTTGGTTTCGCTCTGACCCCGGGCGTCATGATTTGAACTATATTGAATTTACACTGCCTGAGGATGATTCCATGTGAGTTTCATCTTTCATGACCCAAGTGTTCCGGATTGCAAAGAAAATTCTTAAAAGAAGACATTGATTTTTCATTACGCAGGGGGGATAAGGAAGCATACAAAATATTCTACCTTGACTAAATCAGTGCTACATTATGACGTCATAGTAGGCGAGGTGACGTCAATTTTAGAACACAAGTTTTTTGTAATATTGGTATTTAGAGATGTAATTTAACTCTACAAAATGAATAGATACGTGTAAACATTAATAAAAATAAAATGTTCTTATTTCGTTGTGATGTATTCTGTCATTTTGATTAAAATCTTCTACCGATGACGTCATATGTGTACATCAAGTAACTTGGGAAGTGATCGGGAATTGATCATGTCGTGTAAAGAGAATTTGGCTATGACGGCATGAACAAAGATACGTAAAATGGAGTTTAAAAGCAAAGAGCGTGAATATTTTGTGAAATTCAAATGGGGTTTAGTTAATAAAACAGGTATGCTAATTTATATTTATCGTTTATACACTGTATTCTCTTTCGAAGACAGTCAGCTATATACGTATCCCGGTCCGCCTTTCCTCTGTCAATTGTGACAAAAATAATGCAACAGAACAACAATAAGCTGTATATTTCAAAACATAAAATTTGTACAGATGGAAAGTTTGCATCCTAAAAAACTTGGAAAGTGCTGCTAAAATCCCATGTTAAGCATGGTTTTACGAAAAATCTCGGTTCATAGGTAAAAAATTCAAAACATAGGGTAAGGTTTCGCGCGAATGTGTGGAATTATTTTGTGGATTCTAGCAGCACTTTTTAGACAAAATAGATGTTTTCCAACTATATTATTTACTCAAAAAAATTATTAAACCTCGGGGTATTGTTGTTCTGGTCGCTTTTTTATTAAGGAAAATTTGGCTATAAATAGAAGTCACGTGATGCCGTGGTGGTGCTGCAAGACACTCTTTTATCTTTATGCAATAGATAATAATAGTTTACGCTTATCAGCGGTTTTGGTAAATTATCAAACTAAATTTTCTTTAAAAAGTCTGAATTTCCCGAAAAATTACCTATATGAGGAAACTTCAATATCCTTAACTCAAGAATATTTTGTGGTAAGTGTGGTTAAGATTGGCCTGGTGGTTCTTTAGAAGAATAATTTATGAAGATGTAAAAAAATAATGACAACGAGAGACAAAATGATCAGAAAAAGCTCACTTGAGGCTTTGGCTCAGCTGAGTAACCTAAAAACCTTTCTTGGGGTTAAAATCGAAAATTCCAAATCAAAATCGGATCTACAGGACATGATCTTTTTTATATTAGGCCATTTGGTTATTGTTTATATGAAATGAAATTTTGAGGAAGACGAGTGTGGTGATGAACGGAATAGGCGATCCACAATCAAACTAAAATACAGATAAGACCTTTCATCTCGCTCTTTGAAATTTCATTTGTCTTTTTCGAGCGGGAAACAAAATTCTGCAGAACGAGATGGGAGGTCTAATTCTAATAAGATTGAACGACAATTATACCAAAACTTTTTTTGAGAAAGTGTGGTTATAGAAAAATAAAAGCAAAAGCACTAAGTGCTTTAAATTATCAACTAAATAATACATAGTTTTAAAGTTTCATATGAATATTTTGAATGTTCAAAAACCAAGTGAAATGAATGGAAGAGGGAGTACAATGTACATGTACATGTAATTGTTTGGATGGAAATGAAATAAAAAATGATAATATTATTATACCTCCCAAATAGTCTATGCTGCTTTGTAAATCTTCTAACGATCTATTACAGGCATTTCCCTCTGATACATAAGTAAGGATTTCTCTAGGGCAGATGTTACTGCAAACATAAACAGAAGTGAAATTTAACCTGGAAGTGTTTGGAAAATAGCAGCAATACACATTTTTTCTTTTGATTTGCAAATGCAATTGAGCGCTAGCAATTTTGATTCACTCCGTCAGAATGCTTGAATTTTTTGAAATCAAAATTTGAAAATTTTGGGGTACTGTGAGCAATGAACTAAATGATACCCCCGCCTCCCATAAAGATATAACTGATGACAAAGTCTATGTTTTGCTGTGGTCGGGAAACCCAAAATATATGTTGGATCAAAAAGTAAAATAAGAGATGCACAATGGCAATATGTAATAAAGATTCTATGAAAGTTTCATTAAATTTCACTCAGAGATATAAGAGGAGTGGCGAATAAGAGATGAGTAGCCTAAAGCGTAACAGACGGACGGAAGTACGGATATACCAATTACAACATACCCTCCCACTTTTCAAGCGGGGGTTTAAAACATCATCAGCTTTTAATTGTTTTACCTTGCAATGTGTTTTTTACTCTGACCTAGTACAAGGCAAACAGTAAGCACTGCAATCTTTATCCCTTTAAAAGATAAGGATAATTAATAACATATCGTTTCAAATTTTCCATGTTTAAAGTATTCTGCAAACACTTCAAATTGCATGAAATATGTATAGAGTATAGAGTAAATACGTGTTAACAAAATGTTTCAATATTAACGTTAAAACTCTATCCAAGTAAATGCAATAACAAAGATATACTGTAAATGTATTATATTTAGCGTGTACGTTATTTGGCGGAAAATGACTTTTAAATAAGTAAGCGTAGATTTGATTTAGCGCATTTCTTCATATTATTTTGATGTATGTGTTTTATGCGAGACATTTATCGTTGTATTTGATTTAGCGGTTGCTGCGTTCCGCCAAAGCCGCTAAAAAGAATACATAGCCAAATGTAACACGTTTACAGTATATTTTGTGAACATATAGTATATTACATGTAACATAAACTTTATTTGTAAATCAAATTATGGATAATCTGTGAAATCTTGTTCAAAAAATGATAACGACAAAGGGATGTCATTTGAAAAAATTGTAAACTGATATATGTTATTCCACGGAATGATTTTGAGGTTAGTAAGGCATTTTTTTTTTTTTTACAAAACTTAATATGTTTGAAATTCACTAACAAACCTTAAACAATTTTGTTTTACATGTATGTTGCTGATTTCATAAATGTAATTTATGGCTTAAAAATTATATCAGTTTTAAAGTGTACTGGGACTTCATTCATTTATTGTCATGTAACTTTTTTTAGATTGAGTCATATTAAGGATTCGAGAAATAAAAAATGACAAATTTAAAGTATGCAAAGAAAATTTGTTTTAAATGATTGATCTTGAGGAAAACTTAGCAATTTTAGCAAATAATTTACAACAGAATTTAAAGAAAAAAAATCCATCTCTGAGCTATCATCAAAATACTTGAAAATTATACATTATATATATTATGTGTATTAATTAAATGTGTTCGATTAATGATAAAACAGCAAAAAAGTTACATTAGTTTTTTCAGAGAATATAACCTTATGTTGAATATTATACGATATACTCAGTATCTCACATGTAACGGCCCTTAAAATAAATAACGCCGTGGTTAACACCAGATTACTTTGAACAAGTTATGGGTGTATTAGTTTACGATGTGTATAGTCCCTTAAGTGCTTCACCATAGTAAATCAAAGCATTTCTATGACAAATTAATATACATGTACTTTTTATATATCAAGGTCAAAAAGACAAACAAATTAAATCTAAGTTTCACAGTGAAACAAAGCAGTGACTATATTTTAAATCAAATCATATTACAAGCTACAATTTACTGAAGGTATTATCTATATTACATGCAACTATAAAAATAAAGTAAATGTAACTTCTTGTATACTGAACTACATGGTTACATGGTTACTTTTTTTAAACTGATTTTTCCTCCGAGCAAAATATAATCCATTACACTTGTCAAGCATTAACGTAGAGCGCTGTTACGTAGTTAAAAAACAATATCATTATATTTAGTACACATTGCATTCCTGACATATGTATAACAAAGTAAACATAAATAAAAGTGCCTTACAGTAAACTTACAAAACACAGTGCAATACATTATCCTAGAACTTATAATGTTGTTTCATAGAGATATGCTTCGTTGTGTCGTGCATATATATAATAGTGTATTTAATGTCAATTTCTCAACGCAGTTTAAAATACTTCCTTGTCGCATCAAATAACACCAGTTACTGTAGAAGACTATAGATGCAGTTTTGTACATGAATTGTTTTGATTAATTTTTAAGGAAATGATCTTTACAGTGAATAGGCATTGATACAACAGGGGACTGAAATCAGATCCCGTATTTCTACTTTTTTATGGCTTAGTGTAAAAATGTAATGAATATTAACACGACACACGTAATTCAAACCGGCAATACCATGCCATTAAAAAATTATTCTCTTTAGCCCTCTTCTTGTGAAACTTCCGTTCACAGTAACTCAGTCGGTAGATCTGGTGATCCGGAATCGGGAGGTCGTGAGTTCGAATTTTGGTCGCGACTGACCTAGGTAGATAAAGAATGGGAAGCTACCGTTCCTTCCCCATGCGCTCGGCACTTTGAAGTGAAAGTTGCAGGTCCGTCGGATGAGACCTTATAAACCAAGACCCCGTATCAGAGGCAGTCGTTGTTACGATAAAGATCCCTCATTGCTCAATAGTTCTGAGTGCCGAGTATTGTATTGTATTGTTTATTACCAAGTACCATGCAGTTCATAGGTTTAACGAATATAAATCAATCAGTTGTACAGTATATGTATAACAATTTCAAAATCATTTGAACATTAAGTAAAGGAGGATCATAGAAAAAAAATTACAAACTATTCATTCTAAATTCATAAACAAGAAAAAGCACAATTATATAGTAGAGGTGAAGGGCAGATCAATATCTATTAAACACAGGGTACGGGTATGATTGTTATGGAGGACAAAAACTTTTACATATGAATACATGTACAAAGTTAAATCTTCTTCTCAATAACATTAATGTCATGAGCTGTCATGTTATTATAGAAACATCCTCAGATCAAATCAAATTAGTTTAAATCTTGACCCCTAAGTGAGGTGAGGCCATTATTGACTGTCAAAAAAATCTAACTAGGAAAATCAAATCATAATTCATAATTGATCAAGACTGTGAAATGCAGTTTTGACATTCTCTTTTTTATAACAGAAAAAATCGTCCCAAACATAGAAAAGCTAATATTGGTCATGTTTACTGTCAGCCAACATTATTCGCGGACGAGAAATTTACGCTATATAGTGGCGACGTTCTTAAATTTGCGAAACATTATGACTGTGAACATTTATTTTTCTTTATATTAATTGACAGGGAAGGTATCCTCAGTCTAGAAAATTAATCGAAACGGATTCTTTTTATACTGACGAATTGCTTATAACAAATGACACGAATGATGATTGGTTAACAGCATTGATAGGAAATGTGGCTCTAGGCACCCCAGGGATTAATCAAATAAGTCTGAGAGTGTAGATTCATTTTTTGTAAAATCTTAACCCCAAGGGCTATGGTTGGACAACGATGGACGTTTTACAAGTGAGTTTAAAGGGAAAATTTTTTTTTTCAAGAAAAGGAAAGCCATGGTGGTATATAATACATTTTATTTGGAAGCAGCCTCAATCAGTATGAATTCAACTTTATTCAATTCATAACCCTCTTCTGTAGGGTGGGGCTGCAATGGACGAGCAACATTTTATCAAATTATTGCATTTTCAATTTATTAAAGGAAAGAATTGCTGGTACGACATTAAAATTGCTACATGTAATGTAAAACTCTCAGAACGCGTGTTAATATATGTTCCTTGAAGATAAATGGTCTATCTAATTGCTGTCCTCGACAAGTGAATTACAAGTTCAACGAAATTGAATCAAAAATACTCAAGAATAAAAGATCATTGCTTTGGTTATTCTTTAGAACAAATGTTCAAAAATTTCCTGTGTAAAATTAGCAAGCACACTTTTGCCTATCCTACGACTGTTCATCAGGATATGAAAAAATCAATATTGGATGAGAAAGTTGAACTTAAAATTAACTTGACTGAACAAATTTTGACTGAATATGACTGACAAAATGTAAACAAGTACCCCATAAATAGAACACTCAAAACGTCTTCTTTTACATAATGATCATCTTGATTATTTAAAAAAAAAACACTCTGAATCCCTAATGAAAAAGGACAGACGCGCAATTCTCACAAATAAATATTTTTACCAGTATTATATGTACAACAAGATGTGTTTGTGAAACACTTTGCGCCTGGTGGCAACAAATTTCAGATAAAGCTATTTTTAGCATTACGGTCAAGGTCACAAGGTCATTGACATTGTGTCATTTGGAAGAACCTGATTATTGAAGTCTGCATACCAAATATGAAGTCTCTATCTTTCATGGTTCAAAAGTTATGGAGAAAATTTAAATTTGCAGAAAAAAAACTTTTTTAGCATATAGGCCACAGTCAAGGTCACAAGGTCATTGACCTTGGTGCCATTTGAAAGAGGTTAATTAGTAGTATGCATACCAAAAATGAAGTCTCTATCTTTCATGGTTCAAAAGTTATGGTGAAAAGGTTAAAGTTTAAAGACAAACAAACAAAGAAACAGATAAACAAACAGACAGACAGAGCAAAAAGAATATATGCCCTTGATCTATCGATCCGGGCATATAAAAATTAAATGTACAATGTAAAATATATGGAACTTACAAATAATATTGCGATATCTATACCTCGCAATAAATTCCAAAGTGGCACAGTTATTTCAATCAGTAATTATTTTAAATAACTAGTTCAAAAATAGGTCCCGTTTGATTAAGGCATTTCACTTAAATCAAGCAAAATTGAGTCCCTGTTACTGAAGATATATTAAAGAAAAACAGAGAGATCAACTGAAGGACATGCAGATGTATACATATGTACATTGTATATAAGCATATGGAAAATGAACCCCTAAGGATATGTGTACAGCAAAAGCTAGCATAACTATTTAGCTCGAGTAAGCTACAATTGATTTAAAAATAAGAATTACATCATATCATGAAAATTGTAAGACGTATATTTGAAAGAGCTTTTTTCTATTCCACTTTTTCCAAAGGTAAAGAAGTCATGTAAATTTTCAGGAGTTTTTGATACAGCAATAAGTCACTATGCGAACAAATCTAGTCTGAAGATCTGAGGATGGGTTGACTGCCCTGATCATCTACTCAGATGTGTATACTCTTCTTCATTTGACATCCTAGAGGCATCTGTTACGGCATGGTCATAAACATCTATAGCGTCATTTTCCTATTTTTCATTTAGATGATTGTAAATATCGTTAGTTTCTGATTTTACTTGATGTGCATTGGAATATTCTGGATCCCTTTTGATGATAGGTTTCACGTGAGAAATTTTCTGAAATGAATAAAAAACAAACTTTTTTCAGGAATGAAATTTTAAGAAATTTCTTAAGGTTACCTGTTATTACAAGCAATGCAAGCTAAAACAATCGCTGATGAGATATTGTAAATTTTGAAGAAAATTTGCTCTGAGATATTAAATTTGTTATGCCTAACAATATAAAGTATCGGTAAACGTCATTTAAGCGAAAGTTTCATAAACAGATTTGTAAAATAAGTTCTAGTTTTACACTACATGGATCTCAATATTTCTCCCCTATCCCGTTTGAATATTTATTGGCAATTCTTTTCCGAAGCAGATGTTGTTGACCAATTTTGTTTCAGTATTTCTGGAATAATAATTTTGAAGAAAATGTAAACAAACTTACATGTAATTGGATAAATCAAGGTATATAATTTTTTTGAAGCATAAAAGAATGATATAAACCGAAATCTAATTTCATGATAAAACATTTGACGAAGTAGCTATTATATATATCTAAACCTACACCGTATAATATGTACTTTAACATGTACTACTCTTAGGAATCACAAAAATTTCGTTGTTTACCGATTTTGCTCCCTTCTCCCACTCCGTAAATGTATTACGTTGACAGCTGCAAGACATGTCAGAATCCCCAACACGAATCCACCAATAACAGCAGCAAAAATTTGTGCAATGCTGGAATCTCCGCGTTCTATAATACAGAAAAATATTTTGTTGAATTGTTCTAAAGGTAGGATTCCTTTTCCAGTTTCTGACTAGATATTCAATGCATTCAATGAATATTTGCTTATATCTCTTATATATTTAGAGTTTGAAATCGAACAGGGACTATTTTTTTGACGGAATGGTGGAGTAAGAAGCCTTGAATAATTTTTCAAATGTTAGTGAAGTTTATGATATGTGACTGAGGTCTTAAAATATATAAAATAAATGTGATTTTTCAAACAAAACACCTTTATGTTAACTTTTAAAAGCTCCAAATGTAATAACAGATATCAGCAAACGATTCATAGAAAGTGTTTTCCCCTCTTATTTAAGGTTAGACGAAACGTTCCTCAAATATATGTTTTGCATTTATTGGTTATTATTCAGAACTATTTTTGTATTCATATGAAGCTGAATTTGTGCAAAACCTTATGCGTGAAAAGAAGAAAATACTTGCTGTGGCCTTCAACTCGACAATTAAAGATAAAGTCGACGACGTTAGCGCGGTATGATAATTTGTCGGCACGGCCAGGTGTGTTATAGGACCGAAGACATCCCAAAATATGAATTTAATGCTTATATTTACATTCTTTAATTTTTCATCCTCGTAATTCTTTATTTCGGTAATCTTTGATGTGAATTTAGCGCGCTTAAAAAACTTTTGTGCTTTAAAGACGTAAGAACGGTTTGTGACGTTTGTGACGTCGTAAACTTGAATAACGTTAAAAAAAAACATTGCGAGGAGAAAAAGTGGCAAACTAATTTTAATTGAACATTTTTTGTAGTTTTACGTGAATTCGTCAGTGTTATTTTTTAAAATTAAATTGTGTCAAATAATGTATATTTTGGTGTTCATAAAGTATTAAAAAGGCATATAGTTCCTACTGTGTATTCCAACCCGCGGTGACAAGGTTTCGCGTGTGTTACAGAGATTTGAACGTCATGGATTTCTAAAGGATTTCATAAAGAAAATTACACTAAATGTAAATATATATGTGTATATATAACGTCTTCCGTCCTAAAACACACCTGGCCGTGCCGACAAATTGAATACCGCGCGTTAGCGCGGTATGATAATTTGTAGGCACGGCCAGGTGTGTTATTGGAACGAAGACACCCCAAAATATGAATTGAATGCTTATTTTTACATTCTCTAATTTTTCTTTATCATAATTGTTTATTTCCTTCATTTTTAATGTGAATTTAGCGCCCTTCGGTATTGGCGTGCTTGATAAACGTAATAGCCGTTCGTGACGTCGAAAATCCGTTTGTGATGTTGGAAAGTTAAATAACGCAAATAAATATTACGGAGAAATAAAATTACAAATAATTTTTTAATGCATTTTTCCGGTAATTTATGTTAATTTTACAAGGGTAGTTTTTTAAAAACAATTAAGTCAAAACAATATACGAGGGTTGTCCCAAAATTCCGTAGACTAAACGCACCAGTTTAATAATATTCTGCGTAATTTTATTAAACTTTTACATTTTCTTATGTTTTTATTGATCGATTTCCAAAATTTTAGAGTCGTAATGCAATTATTCTTTGAGAAATTTAAAATTTAGCACCATAATATGAGGCAAAGCGGAGCAATGTCAGCGACGTCGAAATTAGAATATGCGACGTCAAAAGACTTTCAAGCTACTATGCGTAATTATAAATTCTTCATGTCTTGTAAGATAATCCTTAAAGTCATGTGGAATATGATTTTTTTTTTAATTTCAAATGCATTTGCATTAAATTTTTATTGATTTACACACCAAGCTGTTACTTTATATTAAAAAAAAATTAAAAAAAAAAAAGACAAAAGGAATAAAAAAGCATTGTTTTCTGGAGCTCTTAAGCTAGAAGATATTAAATTAGTACACTGTCGATTTCTTATTCTTTCTCGAAATATTCGCCTTTATGTTCAATGCACTTCCTATGCCTGTCAATCCATTTGTCAAACACATTGTTGAACCATGTCTGGTCCAGTCCAGCGAGGATAATTAAGGTTTCCTTCATCAGCTCGTCCAGGTCCGAGAATCGTTGGCCTCTCAGCTCAGCTTTTAGGTAAGGGAACAGCGCAAAATCCATCGGTGCCAAGTCTGGGCTGTATGGTGGGTGACTGATTCTGTCAAATCCAAGCAAGTCGAATTCCAGTTTTGTATGATCAGCTGTGTGGCTTGGCGCATTATCCTGGTGGTAAATAATATTTTCATTGTTTTTGGCTAAACCAGGCCTCTTTTTCCTCAATGCATGCACAAGATCCCGTCGCACAACCTTGGAATAGTAGGCTGCATTTACCGTCTGACCTGTAGGGACCGCATGTGTAAGAATCATGCCGTGTCTGTCCATAAACATGATGAACATGTGTTTACCAGCAGATTTCGAAACCTTTGCCTTCTTTGGTGGTGGTGTTCCAGATGTTTTCCATACACTAGAATCTCTCTTTCCCTCGGGATCATAGTAATGAAGCCATGTTTCATCAGTTGTTATTATTCTATCCAAAAAATTCTGTAGACCGGATCGGTGTAGCCGTAGGAATTCCCGGGAACACGAAATTCTCTTTTGTTTTTCTTCATATTTCAGGATCCGTGGTACCCAGCGTGCACACACTCTCTGCATCCCTAATTTTTCCGACAGTATTCGATGAACGGACGATTTACTGATTCCAAGCATGTCCTCAATCTCTCTAACGGTCCGCCGTCTGTCCTGACGAATTATATCGTTCAGATTTTCAACAATTTTTTCACTAATTTCTTTCGGGCGGCCTCTCTTTTCAGTCTTGGTATCCTCATATCCGCCTGCGTATCTCTTGTGCCATTTGAACACCAAAGCACGGGACACATTTCTGTGTGTTTCTGTTAACTTAAGCTTTTTATGCGTCTCCGTAGGCGTTAATCCAAGCTCTAAGCAGAATTTTATAACTTCCCGGTGCGCCGCCCCTGACGTTGACGTCGCCATTTCTTGTCAAATCGACACACCAAACCGTCGCAGAAAACGTCATAAAACCTCCAAAAATTACGTCATAATCAAGAAATTTTGAGGGAAAATAGAGAAACATTTTTTAAGCATTGTTATATATTTTTTCCCCGAAAATTTATTTTGAAACGTAGATACTTTACAATTATAAATTCATTATAATTATTCTATTTTGTTGTTTTTGACATTGCGTCGCCTCCCGATTTTTTTATACAAGATATCTCCACTAAATCAATTTAACTCGGATAATATTTTATATTTTAATATATTTTTATCAAAAAATATGTGTTCTTTGATTTAGGAAAATTTCATTTCTCAGTGACGTCAAATAACTGAAAAACGCCGCTTGTCTACGGAATTTTGGGACAACCCTCGTACATCTTGGTATTCCTAAATTCTGAAAATACATGTAGTTCCTTCTTTGTATTCTAACGCGCTGTGACAAGGTTTCGCGTGTGTTATAGATAGTTGAACGTCGTGGATTTCTAATGGATTTATAATGAAAATTACACTTGATGTAAATATTTGAATTGCATTGTAGAAACCATGCAAATTTAATAATGTTAGATCTAGAAAATGATACAGAATTTTAGAAATAAAGGTCCAGACCAAAGTCTGCTGAAAAGCTCAGGATTGAATCTCTTTGGCCAGGTGTGTTAAAGGACCGAAGACTTCCCAAAATATGAATTCAATACTTATACTTACATTCTTTGATTTTTCCTCTTCATAATTGTTTATTTAGGTGATCTTTAATCTGAATTTAGCGCCCTTCAAAACTGGTGTGTTTTATAGACGCAAGAGCCGTTTGTAACGTTTGTGACGCCGTAAATAAATAGTCCAAAAGGATCTGGAGAAGAAGTTTCTTTTACTATACATTACTATGTTAAACTTTGATCAGCCATTGTGGTCCCCCTCTACTACGAGGGGTCATGATTTGAACAAACTTGGATCTACACTACCCGAGGATACTTTCACATAAGGTTAATCTTAATTTCCTGGACCAGTAGTTCTGGATAAGAAGAATGCTAAAAATTTTCCCTATATATTCATATGTAATCAGTCATTGTAGCCCCATCCTACCCCAAGGGGTCATGATTTTAAATTAATTTGAATTTGCCCTCTATGAGATGTTTCCACATGAGTTTTATAATCTTTCCTGACCCAGTTGTTTTGGAGAAGAGTATTTTTAAAAAATACCAATAATTGTTCATTAATTTACAATTATCTCTAATTGGAAGAGTGTTTAGCCCTTCTCTATTTGAACAAACTTGAATTTCCTTCACCCAAAATACTTGGTGGCAAGTTTGGTTAAATTGGCCGAGTGGTTCTTGAGAAAAAGATGAAAATGTAAAAAGTTTACGACAACAACAACAAAGACAACGACAGACAAAGGAAAAAAATTGATCAGAAAAGATCACTTGAACCTTTTAGCTCAGCTGAGCGAGCTAAAAACCTATCGTCGAGTTAAAATTGAAAATTCCAAAGCTATATCGGATCTACACGACAAGATCTATTTTATTTAAGAAGGTCAATTCATTTATGTTTATATGAAATGAAATTTTGAGGAAGACGAGTGTGGCAATGCACAGAATTGGGTATCAACAGTCAATCTTTAACACAGATTAGACCTATCATCTCGCTCTCCGAATTCCATTTGTCCTTTTACTAGCGAAAAAATAAAATTACGCAGAACGAGATGAAAGGTCTCATTTTAATTAGATTGAACAACAATTATACCAAAACTGTTTTGAGAAAGTTTGAGTATAGAAAAATAAAAAGCAAAAGCATCAGGTACTTTAAATTCTCAACTAAATAGCACGTAGTTTTATAGTTTTACATGGATATGTTGAATGTTTAAAAACCAACTGAAATGAGTAGGAGAGAAAATACTTGTACATGTACATATAATTGTTTGGATGGAAAGGGTATAAAAAAGTTGATTATATTATCATACCTTCAAAATTCTCTATGCTGCTTTGTAAATCATCTAACGATCTATTACTGGAGTTTCCTTCCAATACATAAGTAAGGACATTTCTAGGGCAGATGTTACTGCAAACATTAACAAAGTGAAATTAAACCTAGAAGTGTTCGGAAAATAGCCCCAATACGCATCTGTTTTCTTGATTTTCAAATTGAATTTTAAATTCAAAATTATGAAAAATAAATATCAGCTATTATTGTTTTACCTTGTAGTTTGTGTTTTACGCTGACCGAGTGCAAAGGAGATAGTTAGTACAGCAAATTTTGTCCCTTTAAAAGATAAGGATAATTTGTGAACATATAGTGTATTAACATAAACTTTACTTGTAAACGAAAATAAGGAAAAGCAGTAAAATCTTGTTCAAACAATGGTAAAGACAAAGTTACGTCATTTGAACAAATTGAATAATGATATGTTATTCCACGGAATGAATTTGATGATAAGTAAGTAATTTTTTACAAAACTTAATACAGTGTATGGTTGAAATTCACAAAAAGATCCTCACACAATTTTATTTTATGTTGCTGATTTCATAAATGTATTTTGTGGTTTAAAAATGTATATCAGTTTAAAAGTGTAAAACAAGTAATGAGAGTCTTGGGACATCCTTCATTTAATATGTCATGTAACTTTATTTAGATTAAATCACACATATTTTAAGGATTAGAGAAATTCAAACTGACAAATTTAAAGTATGCAAAGCAAGTTTGTTTTAACCATTGACCTACCAGAGATTTTGCTCTTTTATAGTTAAATTGACTAAAAACTTCAGAATGAAAATTTCAACATTTCCTAGTCACTTTTACATAAATCAACCTATATAATTTCTGAAAGGTAAAATACTAAACTATTTAATTACGTAGATTAAAATGACGTCACGGTTGCCATGGCAAAGAATAAGACACATAATTGCAATTTTTTTCTCCTTTTATACTTCCCAAAAGTACAAACAAATTAACAAATAACACTTTAATAACATAAAAATCAGTAATATTATTAAAACAAGGCATATCCTTAATAAGTTTAAAGTTATGACGGTTAATTTTATTTGAAAGAGAGAGTTTGACAATTATATAATGTCCGTTATACGTAAACATGGTGAGGCCTTGTGGCATTACAGTTGCATGATTGTCATAAGCAATTTTCAAATCGTTTTCCCTCTGACAGGTTTTCATTGATTTCATTTAAAATTGACACACATGTAGAAAAAAACACACACATACACAGTTCCTCATTTAAGTACTTCAATTTCAATAAAAAATGTTGCCATTGTAACAAAAATTGAAATTTTGAGAAGAGGACATCTTAAGAACTGTTACAATTTCAACATAACATGAAATTTGTATTCAATACCATACTGCTCATTGAATACGCAAGTTTCGAGATTATCTCCCTTGGTGCGCTCTTTCGTTGAGGAGGGGGGTTTGGTTGCCGCGTAAACAAACAGGTGGGACAGATATTTATTATTGGATATATCGCATCATCGATATACTGGTTTTTCGTAACTATATAATTGTAAGGATGCACTGTTCAACTCGAGAATAACCGAATTATAGTAAAGATGTCATTTTTAAAGCAAAAAATCGGAACAAAAAAGAAAATTCAGTGGATGTGAGACTTTTCAGACGAGGTCCGAAGGGATACATGGACCTCTAATAAATATGGTAAACATGAATCTGGTCATTACATGTCAGCAATCTAAATGACGCATTGATTTTTTTCCCTTATTATAACTGAAAAAATCACTAACTTTTTAGAGAATGTTTGTACAATCAAGAAAATCTTTTACTTTTTATAAAGACCACGACGTTTATTTCGTTTTCAAGTACCCTATAATTGACAGTAGATATGTAAATATACACATTTGAGCTTGAAAAAATCATAAGATGCATCACTGCTTAACATTTTATCTTTCTATAACATTAAATAAATTTTAAAAGCCATAAACATCGTTCATTTATTTATGCACGTTATGTACATAAACAAACTGTCCCTCCTCCACGCTGAAATGGATACTTTTTGCGCCTCTATCGCAGGAGAGTTACAATCTCGGAACTCGCGTATTACAAATTACAAATTTGACCTTGAGGAATAACAATAAGGTCACATGTATTGAATTTATTTATTCACGCGATCATCTGGTAAATGTTTTACATACTCGCTCGGTTTCATTTAACTTGTGTAACAGTATAATCAACTCTCTCAGCTTCCTACATATACATACTTGTAATCCTGGCTAATCTCTAAAAGACTATTCAATAAGGGAGTTTTTTTTAGTTTATCCTAGATTTTCTACTTTAACGCCCAGAGACGCCTTTTGACGCCTTTTCAGCATTACTGATATTTAACTGCTGGCGTTTCGTAAAGATTTGGAATACAACAAACAATTGATATTCAGGGGCGTAGTATCCAGGCCAGGCCCTCCCACTTTTTTCCCAACCTTACTTACACTATAGGAAATGTTAATTGAAAGCCTGGTTGGCCCCTCCACTTTTAGTAATGTACCGAAAATGTAGTATAAGAAGTGGTACTAAAAGTAGTTGACACTGAGAAAAAGTTTACCTACCCCCCCCCCCCCCCCCCCCCCACGAAATCGGGTTTTGACGATTGGGCAACTTTTTTTTTTTTTTTTTTTTTTTTTTTTTGCTTGTCAAATTTTTCAGTTAAGTAAAAAAAATTTCTCTGCCTGCCCCCCCCCCCCCCACTTTCAAAAACGATGCTACGCCACTGATATTTTCGTTAACTAGAGAGGAAACTGAACACTTTTGCTACACAAAGTTTTTCTATACGATGCTAAGAAATTATCGTAAAATTGACGGCAATACTGTATATCCTTCTAGAAAATTGATAAAACTACGCATGACTCAGCTATGTTAAGGACCGATATGGAAAATGTGACCTTTGCACCGTTTTAATATGTATTGCTTCTTTTTAAAAAAAAATTAACAAAGCAACTGAATACTTGTAGAAAAGGTAATATAGCTGTCAATAGTGGATAGGACTGGGCCGTAGTTATTACCACTAATATTGCACGTATCAGCTGTTTGTCACGTGACTTGTATAAAAATAGAATTGTTAAGCTGAATGTAGGAAATGTAGATAGTGCAAGGACATACGCTTGTTTTTCAAGAAAATAATTGATACACATTAAAAGAGGTTTATAAACTCTACCTAAAAAGTGCTGGGAGCTAGTCAGTGCTGTTTGCGAAGTACTTAAAATTTTGCCGAAAATGCTTATAATAGCTAAAAATTTCCACTTCGCTTAAATTCTGTTATAAATAAAATTAATGTTATGCAGACCAGGATCAGCTCCTTGCACTTTTCAAAATATACACAATATGAGCAATAAATATTCCAAATTTCAGCTATAACAAAATATTCTATGCCCTTGCACTTTTGATGTATATCACGAATACGCTCATCGTTTTAGCGATATTCTCTATATTCCTTATCCCTGTGCAGCTTCAATGCTACTAGATAAATTCATATTCTATACACATTGTATTTAATAAATTATGATCTTTAAGTTTTAATGATTAGGTCTAAAAATTAGTAATGGTATCACATTTATTCAAGCAATCTTGTAATTATTAAACCAGTCAATTTACTCCTCCGGATCACTTGTACTGCGTCATGTCAAGGCTGATGACGTCATATTTGACAAAAGGCTTTATTCTATCACTCGACTGTATCGCTATCGAGTATTGCAATTTTACAAGTTATTATGAATAATCGATATAATAGATAAATTCAAGTTGTTATTTACGCATGATTATGTCGTTAATTAATTTTTGTAGCTTGTTAAATTTCAATGACGTCACAATTAAACTTACAATACGATGAACAAGGAATGTGAACTCTGACCTTCCTTAACATAGCCGAGGAATGACCGATTTTGTGCTATATTTTGATGCCTTTAACTAAATTACAACACAAAACAAAATTTTTAAAAATGCCATAATCCAAAGGTTTGGAATTTTCCTAAAATTTCTTATTACAAACTTTTTTAAGGAATCATTGTCTAGTATTGAGAGTATTCCAGGGCATTAACAATACTGGGAAACATGGGATAATTTGCATAACGGGCGAAGCCCGTTATGCTAAAATTATCCCATGTTTCCCACTATCGTTGATGTCCCTGGCATACACTCATAACTATACAGTGATTCCTTATATTTCCATTTCATTGTGAAATAAAATTGTAGACAGACATTAAGAATGTAGACTAATAGATTTAAATTACACGAGGACTCCCATGCCGTTTTCAATAATCCTCGCACTCTGACGTCTAACACAAAGGCAGCTGCACGAGGTTTACATGCATATTTGGCTTCCTAAGCGTCAGATACAGAGACAGATGCACACTAGATTTGCATGTGTATTAGGCCTCCTTAGCTGCTGACCTATCGACCTGTCTAATTTACATTCCGGCAGAATTATCAAGAAAAAATTTCCCCCCAACTTTCAAACAGTTATCACAGAGAAAAAAAAAAATTGGAAATATTAAGGTACATTCGTTGCAGAGATATTTATTGTTGAAAATTGGTTCTTTAGAGTAAAACCCAAAATATGCACTATGATGTCATATGCTGTTTTACAAATATCTATAATAAAATTGTGTATCAAGGCAATGTAAAACGATTTAATTATTTTGATACTTGGAACAGATTATTTTTTTTAATGACTTATTTATAAAGATGAGTTAATGTTCTACATGATCTGAGCCATTTACATAATAAATGATTTTTTTTATAGCTATAGTGTCATTTCCACATGTACTTAAGAACAATTAATCAAATAATTAAATATTATCGTTATAATGTCTATTTTTGCAAAAGAAACATATTTTTAATTTAATCTTCTCTTTTTATATTCGACATTATTTTTATGTTTGCTTTTTTCATCTCGGGAAAAACGTCAGCAATTTTAGCACATTATTTACAACAGTATTTAAAAGAATTCTATCTCTGAACTCTCAAAAACGCATTTAACAATTAATACATGTGTTTCAATTAAACAGCAAAACATTACATTTGTTTTTTCAGAGGATATAACGTTATGCTAAATATTGTACGATAAACCTTATATGTAACGGCCCTGAAAATAAATAACACAGTGGTTAGCACAAGATTACTTTGAACTAGTTATAAGTATAATATTTTTACGATGTGTATAGTCCCTCAAGTGCTTCACCATTGTAAATCAAAGCATTTCTATGAAAAATTGTATATACATGTACTTTTGATATATCAAGGTCAAAAAGACAAAAGAAATCAAATTTAAGCTTCAAAGTGTAACAAAGCATTGACTATATTTTAAATCAAATCATAATATTACAAGCTACAATTTACTTAAGCTATTATCTATGGTTACATTTACATGTAACTATAATAACCTTCAGTTATATGTTACTTCTAGTATTTTAAACTATATGGTTACTTTATTTTGAAAATTAATTACTCCCCTGATCAAAATACAATCCATTACGCTTGTCAAGCATTAACGTAGAGTGCTGTTACATAGTAAAAACAATTCTATAATTATAGTTGTACACATTGCATTATTCCTTACAGTACATATGTATAACAAAGTAAACATAAATACAAGTGCCTTACAGTGAACTTATAAAACACAGTGCGATACATTATCCTAGAACTTATAATATTGTTTCATACCGATATGCATCTGATTGTCATTTGAGGCAACGGATTAACTTTGTATTTCCTTCAGCTTCAATAATATTCACATTTTAGCTAACCTTAGTCAAAAATTCAAGATAGCTTTTCTAATTAATTTTGTTTGGCTTCTATTTGTCTTGCTGTCTGTATGCCAAATTGTTTGTCTGTGATTTTGTTTTTATTTTTAGACTTCATCTTAATTAATAAAATGGACCAATTTTAAACAAACTTGCAACAGAGAAGATTTGGAGAATGGAATTCATTTTTTTTTTTCAATTGAAGGATACTCAATAAGGATACGCAATCCTCCCAGGTGATTACATATAAGAAAAAAAATAAATTGCATTTTTAAAATCTTTTTTCTCATGAACCATTGAGCCAGGAAAGATAAAAATCAGGTAGGGTAGGTTAATATTTATTCAACACATACCCTCAGGGTAAGGGATTCATTATAATGGACGACAACACTTTTACATATGAATATATAAAGAAAATCTATTAGTTTTTCAAGGACATTAATGTCATGGGTTGTCATATTAATAAGGAAACATCCTCTGATCAAATCCTCATAACAAATCAAATTAATTTAAATCCTTACCCCTAGGTGAGGTTGGGCCATTATAGACGATAAAAGTTTTATATAGGAATACAAAAGACAAACATACTAGGAAAAACAACGTCATGATTAGTCATATATGTATGTTAGCATCCGCGGATAGTGCAGATTCAAATTTGCTCAAATCATGAAAACTGGGGTAAGTGTGAAAAAGAAAACTAAATAAAATCTTTTCAAACATAAAAAACTAAGATTGATCATTTTAACTGTAAACCAACTTTTATTCACGAGCGAGAAATATCAGCTACATTTACATGTAGCTTTGCGACATAATTTGATTAACGAATATATCTGGCTTAAATAAACATTTTATTTCTCTTTATATTTATAGTGAATACCTTCTCAATCGCGAAAATTAATTGTCGCGCGTTATCTTCAGACATTTATGAATTGCGAATAAAAGATGACGCTAATAATGGTTGGTTAACAGTAAATGTAAGCATACTTAGAAAATGTAGATGCATTTTATTTTAAAATCATGCCGCCTGGGGTTAAGGTGGGACAACAATGAGCGAGCAACGTTTGACATAGGAGAATATTGGGAATGTATATTGTTTTTATTGAGAAAGGGAAAGCCATGATAGTATATAATACAGTGTGTTTGGAAGTATTCTCAATCAGTATGTATTTAAGTTTATTCAATTCATGATCCTCTTGGGTAGGGTATGACCTCAATGGAGATGGAAAATTTTCATAAATTACTGTATTTTCATATTAAATCGGAACCGGATTATACATGAAATGTACTCTATCCTCTCCAAGTGAATAAATGTATAATTTTAACAATATCGAATCAATATTACCCCATTATGACAAATCCTTGCTTTGCCTATCCCTTAGAATAAAACTTTTCAATGAAAATTTTGCAAGTTTTCAAATTAGGCAAATTTTGCCTTTCCTGTTGATCGAGATTTGAAAGAAAATCAAGACTGATGAGGAAGTATAACTTAAAATCAATTTGACTAAACATGATAAAATGCAATCAGGTACTTCAAAACTTAAACAGTCAAAAACTTCTTCTTTACACAAACATCATACCTACATCATAATTCAATGATCATAATTTAACAAAATAATCTGAACCCATCTAAAAAAAACATTACATGACATTTTAATAAATAAAATATCTATTATAAGTATTACATGTACATATCAGTCAAGAAAAAAGTTAACTTACAATGTAACAAACATGTATATCGGACAAACAAAGAAGTCCCAATGTTTATATCTCACAAGAAATGGCAAAATTGAAAAGTTAATTCAGTCTGTAATATTTTAATGAACTGGTTCGTAAATATCTACCCTTTGAATAAGGCATGATACTTAAATCAAGTTAAATTGAATCATGTTACCAAAGATATGTTAAGGAAAGTAAACAGAGAGGCCGACAGAAAGACACACATAGTACAGGTGTATATACACTGTATAAGCAGATGGAAAAATGATACCTAACGATATGCGTGCAGAAAAAGTTAGCATAACTATTACATGTAAGCTCAAGTAAGCTACAACTGAAATAAAAATAATTTTAGCATATCATTAAATTGTAGAGTTTTTCCTATTCTCCCTTTTTTTCGAAGGTAAAATAGTCATGTTAATCTTCAGGGGTTTCAGACACAGCATAGTTACTATGTGGAACAAATCTAGACTGAGGATTGGTTGACTGCCCTGATCATCTGCTCAGATGTGTATACTCTCCTTCATTTGACATCACAGAGGCACCTGTTACGGCGTGGTCATAGACATCGAAAGTGTCATCTATTTTTTCATTAAGATGATTGTAAATATCATTAGTTTCTGATTTTACTGAATGTGTATTGGAATATTCTGGATCCCCTTTGATAATAGGTTTGACATGAGAAATTTTCTGAAATGAATAAAAAACAAACCTTTTCAGGAAATTTTTTTTAAAGAAATTTCCTAAGGTTACCTGTAATTATAAGCAATGCAAGCTAATACAAACGCTGATGAGATATTGTATTTTGAAGAAAATACACTCTGAGATGGTAAATTAATTATGCCTCACAATATAAAGTATGGGTGGACATCATTTGAGCAAAAGTACCATAAAAAGATATGTAATTTAAGTTCGAGGTTTACACTACATGGATCTCAATATTTCTCCCCTATCCCCAATAGAATGAAATAGAATGAAATTATACCGCTTGATGCACGTTCTTTGAATCCATTTGAATATTTATTGGCAATTCTTTTCCATAGCTGATGTTGTTCACCAATTTTGCTTCAGTATTTCTGGAATAATAATTTTGAGGAAAATATAGAAAAACATAATTGGAAAAATCAAGGTATATAATTTTTTTTAAAAAGCATAAAAAGAATGGTGTAAACCAATATCTAATATCAAGATGAAAACAATAGAGAGTAGCTACATGTACCTAAACCTACACCGTATAATCTGTACTTATACATGTACTACTCTTAGGAATCACAAGAATTGCGTTGTTTACCGATTTTTCTCCCTTCTCCTACTCCGTATATGTACAACGTATACAGCTGCAAGACATGTCAGAATCCCTAACACGAATCCACCAATTACAGCAGCAACAATTTGTGCAATGCTGGAATCTCCGCGTTCTATAATAGAGAAAAATATTTTGTTGAATTGTTCTAAATGTAGGATTCCTTTTCCAGTTTCTGACTAAATATTCAATGCATTCAATGCATATTTGCTGATACATTTTTATATTTAGAGTGTTTGAAATCTAACAGTGACTATATACCCTGGTGGAATGGTGTCCTAAGACAGGGTTCTCGACAAGGGCTATTACCATGGCGGCCCGCCATGGTTAAATTTATGTGCGCCATGGTTCAACGAGCTACACCATGGCTAAAATCGTCAGCCATAATGATTAAATTTTATTGCATTTCAGCAGCAAATTATAAAACAGAAAGTATTAATATTAGTTGACATCTTGGAATAATAAACTGTTCTTTATTGCGTGCATTGTATTTTGATACATTTTCATGCTTGTTTAGTACATATTATTCAAATATTCAGGGACAATGTTTTTACAGTTAAAGTTTTAACTATATTATCTTTCTAATAAAATGCTCAAAAGTGTCAATCGCCTCTTTGTTTTAGAGTAACTTCCCTTTTTATGAAACATTGCGTGGTACTATTTTTAGCACTAGGACACGTGGATAAGTAAACAAAGGAGTAAACTTGGTAAAAAATGAAATACATAGATAAAATAGAACATTTAGAAAAAAGGACACTGGTTCAAATCTTCGTTTGTGTGTTAAGATAATAATAAAATACTCCCCATTCATCAGATTAAGCCATCTTTAAACAAAACGTTTTTTACATGCAACAGGCTACAACAATTGTCAAAATTGCCATGGTTCCTGTATCAAAACTTTCCCTTTGAATTCCTTTAAAAGGTAACTACAGATTTTTGTAAATTTTGGTACATTTGTGAAGTAAGTTAAATAATCGTTTTTATTTTAATTTCATTATAATTTTTTTTAGCCTTTTAAGAGTTGGTTATTTCAACGATTCGGTGTCGCAGTGCTTCAATTTAAAAAAAAAACCCAGTAGATTCAGTCATTGATTAATTAAGGTAAGGAAGTCTAACACGTTTTCGTGTTTTCGGTCACATTTCGCCTTCGCACAGCTTCCTCCATGGTTAAATTTTCAAATGTGGGGAAATCTGGTAAGATGACTTGAGGAACTTTCAAACTTTAGTTTAGCTTAGGATAAGTGACTAAGGTGTTAGAATATATAAGAAAAAATGTGATTTTTCAAACAAACTACAATTATGTAACTTTTAAAAGCTCCTACTCTAATAACAGATATAAGCAGACATACCGTAGAAAGTGTTTCCCCCTTTTTTCAAGGTAAGACAACACGTTCATCAAATATATGCTTTCAATTTCTTAGTTATTACCACACCTACATGTTCATATTTTTTTTTTGTATTCATATGAAGCAAAAACTGTGCAAAATATTATGCTTGTAAAAACAAAATTCTTTCTGTAGCCTTCGACTCGACTTTTATAGATATTGACGACGTAATTTCAATTAACAATGATATTCTCCATTCAAATGTCGATACGATATACACTGGGGGCTTGAGATGAAAGATACTACAATGTCTGACACATCTGTTTCATACCCGGATATTTTTATTGAAAGAAACGTTAAAGGTAATATAACAACCAAGCTCTATCATATGATAAAAATAATGCTTTGAACTTTTTATCGTCAACTTCCCTTACTTATGCAGCAATATACCCTCATTACCTGCATACGTTGTTTGTATATCTCGTATGATTCGATACACAAGAGCATGCTCTTCGTATGAAAAATTTCTAAAATAAGCCAAATGTTGACAAAAAAAAATTATGTAACAAGAATATCAAAAGCCTCGTTTCAAGTCATCATTTAATTAGTTCTATGGTCGATACAAAATGCCTGACAATTTCATTGTAATACAATGACCTTGTCAGTAAAATCAATGGATCATTGAGTTTAATGCTGACTACATTTTAATACTAGTTGTTAGTTTCATGGTAGTTTTGTAGGGAATGCTCACTTCTCAAAGGTACTTAATGTTTCCTTTGATATTTTGGAGGTCCGCCTCTGCCCTGCATCTATTTGTTCTTGTCTTATAGCTTTTTAATCTTGAATACATGTACTGTTCGTTATCTCCATTTTTTTATCATTTGTAATTTCTGTTCTAATTATTACTTGTTGCCTTGCAGAAAATATCTTTTGACATAAGTTTATCATTTTTTTTTTAAACAATTCTAAACAGAATAAAAGTTTACAAAGAAATTCATATGAATATTTGTTGAAAAGGTTCTTTTTGAAACAACTGAATATAATGTCAACAGAACTGTTTAAGATAAAAAAATGAACAAAATTTAAACCTTTCTAAAATTTGTGTTCCTTCATTTCTATATTTACCCAGGTAGCACAGCAACGTTATTAAAACGTTATAAAAACGTTTTCAAAATGTTACAAAAACATTTTCTAAAACGTTATTACAACGTTATTTTGTATGGTTTTTTTAACGTTATCATAACGTTTTTCAAAAACATTGTCCTGCAATGTTTTGAAAACATTTTTAAAAACGTTTTCAAAACATT
The DNA here is from genome assembly GCF_032062105.1 of Saccostrea cuccullata. Taxonomy (NCBI): domain Eukaryota; kingdom Metazoa; phylum Mollusca; class Bivalvia; order Ostreida; family Ostreidae; genus Saccostrea; species Saccostrea cuccullata. Next base: position 75,929 of record NW_026924879.1, read on the forward strand.
TTTTTAAAACGTTTTCAAAACATTTTTTAAAACGTTTTCAAAACATTTCTAACATGTTTTAAATAATTAAAAAAAAGTACAAAAATAATTATTGTACTTCCTACAGTTTTAATTAGTTTAAACCATTTCACAAATGTAATCCATGAACTTTTTTAACATCCACACAGTCAATGATAGTCTTCTTAACATAGAAGATTTGTCACAATTGAAATTAAAAAAAAATCACAATATCCTTTCTTTGAAAATCATTCGTTTGGCACTTGGGCTTCTTTGTTTTCTTCTGAAAAACAAAGATATAGAGAATAACTTTAGAATATTTACAAACTAAATAAATAAGATAAATACAAGGAAATGTGTATGTTCTATAAAATATATACTAAATAAATCTATCTCCGTAATAATACATCATTGTCAGGAAACTTCAAACATACCTTAAAGTATTAATACTCGTGTAAATCCTTCAAGGATGGTGTGTAGCAAAACCTCATTATGCCCAATCCCTCTTATAACATGTACTCTTTAAAAAGGTACCAAATAATATTTGGTATTTGCAAACAGCTGCTGTAAATGAAAAAATATATTCATGTAAAGAATTGTAAATTGAAAAATATATACATGACACTGTACATAAATAGAAATTAGTTTACATATCCGAAGAAGTATCTAACCAACTCCATCGTTAAGCCCCCCCCCCCCCCCCCCACCCCACACACATACAAACTCATCCTACATATCATGTTTAGAAGCTTTCAAGTTGACAATCTCTCTCTAAGCCTGGGGTGATTATACTAAAGTATACATTAATAAAGAAAACTCACACTAGATACAAGTTACAATACATATGTAAATGCACAATCCTGATAAACTTCCATGATCAGTTTACTTCAAAAACAACCATTAACCGCCCTCAAATATCCAGGATGTATAGAATCATTTACAAGGAATGATTTAGGCTTGTACAAACACATGCAACTATAATCATGATGATAATTTTTCTTTATACATCTATACACAATGAATACTACTTTAAATTCAACATACCTTACGATGATGTAAAATATTCCCTAAATCCTGTTCTTTGTCTTTCAAGAATGCTGCCCGGATTTTCAAAATCTTGATAAGTTGACCTATATAGATCACGTGGAAATAATTTGCAGCAAGGAGCGGTTTCATCAGCACTGACCACGGTATCCCGCTGTGTCAATCAATTAACTTGATAAACGCATTACCCAGGAGGAAACAACATAAGCGAATAAATGCACAGCAGTTCTTTGAACTACATCACATCTTAGAAAAAATACCTTAAAACGGCTTTTTATACATTTGTTCACAATGTTTATTTTTAGGAAATCAATGTGGTATTTAAAACAATTAAAAAGAAGAACTAAATTAAATAAAAAATGGTTGAAATTTATTTTTCCATATTAGGCTTTAAAAGATATCACCAAGAAATTAATAACAAACAAAAGAAAAAAAGGAAATACCATATATGTATTTTTTTTTTTACGAATTGAAATATAGAGATGTTTGTTTATTGTTTCTATAACGTTTTAACAATGTTTTCCAAACATTTTAAGACAATGTTAGGTATCATTTGTAATTAAAATTTATAATAAATTTCATTCAATTTAAAAATAAATATTCTTAAAATTTGAGTCAACCTACACAGCGCTCTGTGTATATTCTTAGAAATATCATAGTATGAATTTTTAGAATATTTTTTCCCAATCAATCATGTCAATGGAATGTGAAAACATTTGTATAATGCTTTTTCAGCAATAAAAAATGATTCTTATTATCATTATAAAAATGTTATGCAAAAATGTTTTCTAAAAACTTCCTCCCAACCAGTATTAAACGTTATGAAAAACATTTTAAAAACGTTTTTGAGAAACGTTTTCTAAAAACGTCATTATAACCTAGATAAAACGTTATAAAAACATTTTTCAAACGTTATGTCAAAAACGTTTTGGAATAACATCCTTACAACCTGAATATAATGTTATGAAAACGTTTTGTGCTACCTGGGTAAGTTGTTTTTGTCCTATGCAGAAAATATAATCAACATCCCTGCTTCATCTATATCCTTTTTAATCTGATTATTAAAAGTTTTGCTTTATATATAATACATGAAATAACCTTTTCACAAAACCATATCCGTTTCAATTACGTAAAGAAGCGTTTTTTGCACAATTATATCTACAAAATTCAAAAATAAAATACCTTGCAATGGAAGTGGATTCTTTGATGTTTCCTTATCACCAGCTGGCAATTCATTTTTATCTACAAATTATAGAGTTTTAGTCTATAAAAGAGTACAACTGGATAAACGATTGGGTTTTTTATTTTTGCCTTCACATATTTTTTTTTCATTTTCTCTTACCCTTCATTACGCTCTCTCTCTCTCTCTCTCTCTCTCTCTCTCTCTCTCTCTCTCTCTCTCTCTCTCTCTCTCTCCTCATTATGTACCTTTTTTTCTATTTATCTATAGTCATTTTACTGCTTAAATATGTCTAGGACGACATACAAAATTGCAATGACGGTAAACAGAGGACATTTTGTTTGATATATTAAATCAAAAAAATAATTAAATAACACTGAGACAAATAAACGAAAGGAAAATGCGTATAAGAAATTGCTGAAGTGCTTCAAATTAAAAAAAATATCTAATTTACAAGAGCGTTCTTAAAAGTGCAATACCTCAATATGAAGAAAACATATGTTTAACTTTAAGGTTATTGTAAGGAAAGTGTTTGTAAATACATATTGTAATTTTTTTGTAATAAATCTTTGTAAGGGTGGATGTTATTTAAGGTTCAATGTGATAAACATGTACATCACTATAAAATTTGGAATTTACCCCCAAATATGTCGGTAAGATCAAGTTTCTGGAAACGTTTCATACAATCATCATATAGTAACTAAAAACACGTATACTTTTTGACGCATTTAATATAAGTAATATTCTTAAATACCAAAGGCCCAGTCTTGTTTTCATATAATATTTCAAGTTAAAGCTAATGCCTAGGTCACATTTAAGCCGATGGTCTGGCTACTAAATGTTTCTGGTCTTGTCGGCTGAAAGAATAGGATCGGCCAACTTAGTATCGGGCGACACGGCGCAGTCACATTAATTATTACCTAGGGACACCGATGACTTGGAAAAAATAACACAAAAAATCTTTTTCTCTCGAAATCAGCAATATTTTTTCATAGATCTATATTCAGATAGGTGAAGTGAGTCAAGTTCGCAAGGCAAAGTGGCAGAATCTTATAAAATTGTGACTCGATGTTAAAAATGTGTGTAAAATTTGTATTGAATTGCATAAAAGCGACAAATGGTGCATATCTAAGCAGCAAAGAATACTTAAGATTTCTTTATATCTTTCGGATTAATTATTTAAATTATCTCCGTTTAAAAAATTTAAATCAATCCATGAATCAAAATTTTGTTTGTGTTATGTATCCTTACTAGGTTAATTCACAAGTCGGCCAATTGTCGCCCTTTCATCGAGCTCTGATTTTAACCGTCGGCTGTAATTTTCAACACCCTTATTGTCCAACGACGGACGACCTACTTATGCCTAGGTCACATTTCCCGGCCGGTAGCCGTAAACCGGTGGTAATCGGTAGTAATCCGTGGTGTTAACGATGCCCAAACATCGGTCCACATCGGCCCAGTAGTCCTTAAAGTATCAGTCACATTATCCAGCGATGTGCATACGATGGGCAACCAATGCGTTTTTTGAGAAAAATGGCGTGGTTGCCGGCCGGACTCATAAAGGTTCAGCGATGCATTGCTAAGCATAAAACGATGTTCCAGGATAATCGGCCGATGTATATTACATCGCTCATACATTGGTGAACATCGTTCGTACATCGGTCGACTACGGGCCAATGTTTGGTCGAACATCGACCGATGATCGGTTGTTATCTGTAGAACACCACTCAACCCCCCGATGACCTCAGATTCAACGGATATTGGACGATGCTCGGCCATACATCGGCCGATCCTTGAAAGATGTGTTAATGATGGGTTGCCGATGAGGAGCGATGTGAGGCATCGTTGGAGACATCGCTGAATTTTAACCACGAATTATCCCCTACCGATGACCCCACCGATTCGCAGAAAAAGACTCAGTCATAGTCCGATCACTAGTGGTGCCCGGCCGGACACCACGCCATTTTCATCAAAAAACGCATCGGTTTCTCATCGTATACCCCATCGTTGGATAATGTGACTTATACTTAACTACACTTGAAGAAATCGGCCACCGACGCATGAAAAATTATAACTTGGACCGATGGACACAAAATTGGTCGGCCGACAAAAAAATAGTTTAAATCGGCCAAGACAACGGCCGATGAACTGACGACTGTCACCCGAAGACTCCCATTTTTGCGTCAAACCCCGTCGGCCGTTGGTCGTTTTTTGAAATGTGACTGGGGTTTAAAGGCTACCCCTTGTATTTCCTACAAACAAACATCGACAATTGCTTCCAAACTTTTCAAGTACAGAATGTAAAATTTAACATGGCCTTGATACCGAGTATCTGAAACATAATCCTCCATCGTGTTTATGTTTTTCTTCTCCCAATAGCTATAGTCCTCTTAGACACGTTATTTTCAGGTGATAAAATATAGTTAAAAATGAAGGCTTAGATAAATTATTTTAGAAGGTCCTGAAAATATAGAACCACGATCCTTCAACTGTCGTCGGAATGTCATGAATATTAAAGATTCTAATTGAGATGCCACAGACTATGGGCTAGATACTGTAGAAGTACTTTTTTCCGCGTGGTATTAATTTACGCTATGATTGCGGTCACAAATTTCCCGCGGAAATTTGTCCAAGCGTACTAAATATAAATGTATAAGCCATATAGTGACAATCTATCCCCGTAATTTTCTACCTGCGGATCAAACAGAAATTGAGATTCCGCGAAATTATGACCCCATGGAAAAAAGTACGTCTATAGTATGTAAAAGAAAACGTTGAAACAAAGAATTAACATTCATGTGCTAATATTTACTTTCACTATGTTTTTCTACTAAGCCAACTGTGAAACTGAATTGAAAACAATTTTCGTGCATACTCACGCGTAGAAATATACACGAAGAAACGTGTGTTAACGTTACGTCACAATGAGTCTGCAGCGAAGTTAGTAAAATGCAACGATTTGGGCAGCGAGAAATTCAAATATTAAGAATATTTTAGTTGCTCCCAAACATGTAATATGTAAATATAAGGAATGTTTTTTAGTTTAGTGTGAATTATTGGTGTGTGCATCCCACAGACTTGCACGTAGGCATATTTTAAACAAAGCGCTAGCGCGCTTCATGAAATATGCCTACGTGACAAGTCTGTGTGATCCATACACCAATAACTCACACAAATCTTAAAAACATTCCTTTAATGCGATTTAGTGTTTTTCTAGCCTCAGAATATGAGAATACAATTTTCACTCACATGGTTGGCATGATCCATTCGCAAAATAATGTTCGTCCATACAGACACACATGTTCTTTCTACAAACACTTGAGTTTGCAGTTCCATTACACTGTTCATCATACCAACAGGTTTGATTGACTTCTAAATCAGCTATTAAAATGAATCATACAAATTATGCTTCTTTTTCTGATATTACAGTTAAGCAATAGTAATGATACCGTATAACGGGTTATTTTAGCGGGTTGCTAATTTTAGCTTATTTTGGCGTTTTTATTGTAGCCAGTTATCTTCTTGGTGTTCATTTGCAAATAGCTGAAACTCTGTGTCCGCAAAAATAAATTACTTCAAAATTATTGGCATACCCTTTTATTATGTAAAGCGCCAAATTTTACACCCGCCAAGAAAACCCGCTATACGGTATTAAATTGTACATTACGTTTCAACTTTCGAGTCATTTCAGTATCAACATACATTAATATCGGAGTATTAACACTCAACTTTTGAGGAGTTCACTCCATGAAGAGAAGAAGAAGATAATGTACAGTCAATATGATGAAATACAATATTCAAATAGTTTATGCTTTATAATTTTCTTCTCTTACTTCGAATGCAGTGTCCATTAACCTCTGTAAATCCTCTGACACATAAACACGTAGAAGTGTCTCTGTCACATACTCTGTTATGTCCTGCTTTGCTGCACTGAATATCAGATGTACACGGTTCACCCATACTGACATCAACTGTAGTAAAAGCTTTAGATAGTGAAGTAGGAATATAAATGATATTACATATAATACTCTTTTTAGAATACTAAAAGCAGTACAATACCAGTGTGAATTTTAAGGCAGATCTTTGAAATCTTAGAATGATAAATGTTAAAATATATTCCATTTTTTTTAAGTTTTGTAAATATTTAAATTAAAATATCTTTTTTTTTTTTTTGAAAAGCTGAAAATAATATACAAAGAAAAGATAGAGAAAAAACCTCTCTTACTGTTTACTACATGTAGTGAGTTTACCTTTCCTACATATCCCACTTATTCGAACGGTGTCATTTACGCAGATGCAAGTACCAATCCTGCCGAAAGCTCCATAACTGTCCATTAAACACTCTTCATTCTCACCACACCAACTGTTTTCTGTGCAAGCACCTAATTAATGAAAAATATAAGACCACCCGTGAGCACTATAAGCTCTCTAAATGATACCCCCGCCTCCCATATAATAATGGCGTAATCCATATTGTGCTCTTAAAGAATCAGATCAAAAATAAAAAAAAAAGGAGGTTCACAATGATATAACGTTATGTAGTAAAGAAAGTGAGAAAGTATCATTAAATTATATTCAGTGGTATAGGAGGAGTTGTTAATAAGAGATGGGTTCTCGTCAATAACATAGATATAATATTGGCAGTGTCCATGCTATGTGAAAAACCATATGGTAACAGATAAACGAACATCTTGATCGGACGGACATATCCTCACTCAAGAGTGGAAGCTAAGATGCCCATGTTGCTGTAGCAACTGATAATTAGCTATTTATCAGTCCCCTACCGATGGCACTAGTGAAGTTTTCCTCCAGTCTCTCTCAGGCAAGACCTAGTTTTTTATATTCATTTTTTTTCGGGGGGGGGGGGGTGTTAGATATAATGAGTTGATTTTGATTTTTGGTTGTATATTGATTTAAGTTAAATACCATAATGAGTTATATATCAAGTCTTTATTTTGTTTCGCTTCTGTGAGTTTTGATTCTATCATTTTTTTTTTATTTTATTGGATCGGATTATTATTGATAGTAGGAGAAAAGTATTGCTGGACTGAGTGCAAAAGCTAACAGAATGCTTGTAAATAATGTTAATTCCAAGGTTTTTATTAAGGTACTTTAAGTCTCCTTTTAATCACGTATTACAAATATTCGCGACTTTTGTAGCCTATAAACGTTTATTTTTATCTTTCAATTGCTGCGACACAATATATATCTTGGTTTGAGTATATAAAAATGTTTCCAAAGTCACGTGTGTAAAAGCTGGTTAACACTAGTGTATTAAAATTCATGAACAAAAGCAAAAAAATACCGTTCACATCAATATGAAGAATCCTCTTTATTTTATTAGATGAACTACAGTCAATATCTCCTGTCCTGGTTATGGTATCTCCATTTAATGCGTTAAAAATTAGGATTCGTGCAGTTTTTAACCAATAATAATCATCAATTTCATCCGACTTATACCAAAAGTAAGCACTACAATAGATCTGCGATTCACACGTTGATGGACCTGCCTTTTCTGAAACGATAGAGGGACGCATTAAGTATACCTGTAATATCAAAATTTTCTGTTAAAATAAAAATAAAACTTATATAGCTTAAAAATTAAATAAAACAATCATAACGATATATCTTTGCAGGTTATTTTTCCTAAAAAAAAAGTTTCAAAGTTCTTATCTCTCAAATTGAAAAGCCAAAATTTAACATTAAGAAATCTGATTTCACATTTCATTAAGCAATGCACTTAATTACATCAACTTCATTTTAAACTCTTAAAAATAAAAAATAATTTGAGAGAATATATAATTTAGAATTTATACTGAAAACAGTAACAATTAATATTGAATCTGTCCACGTCTATCAAATTAATACAAATCTCAAAATATCTTTATTGCTAAATATTAGCATTTCCAATGTCTTTGTCTGAGATAAAATTACAAATAGTTAATGTACAGTATTTCCCTATCAATGTATTGGTTCATCAATAAGCGCGGTAAAAAAAAATCACGTGCAGGGAGGGCCAAATAGCTAGACAGAAGCAGGACTTGTAGCACTTGGATTAGAGGAATAAAAAGCATGTAAATATAACGTAAGGAATAACTGTCAGATTTTCAATTTCATGGCGATGATCAATTGATTGGCTTGCGTGATAATTTTATGCATAAACGCCTTCGGCGTTTCTGCAAATTATCAAGCAAGTCAATCGATTGATCACATCATAAAATCGAAAAATAAGACAATTATTTCTTTATAATTCTCAAACTATAAATTATCTTTATGCAATTTTTTTTACGAAACTATTAACCATTATATTTAAAGGCTAACAAAACACATATTTTATTAGGTTGACTATATAAATTTTAAAGATCAGCCTTTTGCACATGTATACCCCATTTTGGAATATCAAGTTTTCAATCATTCTTAGCATTTTTTTAAGTCAGATCTAAAAAGATAACATAAGCCCAAAATCAAGAAAAATATGTCCAAAATGAGTGTGTTTCAAAATAATTAAAAAGTTTTCCATTGGCTGCATCACTCAAATGGGGACTGTGGCTGGGTAAAAAGCAAATATTAATCCAGTCGTGAAATCCTTTAGTGGTCCCAACCTACTTCAAAAATGGAGCGGGATTATGATTTGAAATACCTATCTACACTTACTAAGAATGTTTAAATATTTTATGACTTACCGTGGCTTTTTCCCTATATGTCTGGGCTTTCATTTTGATCCCTTTGGGGTATGATTTTAACAAACTTGAATCTATACTACTTAAGGATGCTTCAATTGAAATATGACCGGTCATGGCTTTGTTGTTGATGAGAATTTTTTTTTATAAAAATCTATATATACCAATGCAAAACTTTAACCGTCCATTGTGGCCCTATCTTACACACGGGATTAGGATTAAAACAAACTTGAATCATCACTACCTGGAGATAATTCCATATCAATATGACCAATGATACTTTCGTTGTTTTGCAGAAAAAAGATTTTTCATATATATATATAAAACGTTGATCGACCATTGTGGCCCTACCCTACCCCTAGGGGTCATTATATTAGCAATTCTTAATCTTTAATCTACACAACCAGGGGAATTTTCCATTTAAATGTGACCAGTCACGGCTTTGTTGCTCTTTAAAAGAGAACTTTAAAAGATTTTTCATATATGTTCCTATATGAAACATTGATTGGCCATTGTGGCCCAACACTTCACCCTAGGGTCATAATTTAAAAAAAACTTGAATCTTCACTACCTGAGGATGATTCCATATAAATATAATTAATTATGGCTTTGTTGTTCTTGAGGAGAATATTTTAAAACATGTTTCTTACGGTGTATATGTTCCTATGTAACAATTTGATCGTCCATTGAGGCTCCACCCTATACATACAATTATATACCCCAGGGGGTCATGATTTCAACATACCTGAATCCACACTACTTGAGGATGATTCCATATAAATATGACTAATCAAAGCTTTGTTGCTCTTGAGAAAGAGATTTTTTAAGGATTTTTCCTATATATATTCCCATGTAAAAGGTTGATTATTCGCTGTGATCCCAAACCATCCCAGGGTCATGATTTGAAAAAAAAAACTTGAATCTACACTACCAGAGGATGCTTCGACATTAGTTTAATTTTACCTGACTCGACCCAGTGGTTCTTAAGCTCAAGATCTAGTAAATAACTTTAGATTAATTTTTTGGTGCTAGATCCATTATGACGTCATAATCAATTTCAACTTTCTTTTTCCCGTACTTTACGGCTTTAGCACAATTGTGCAGAAAAAAGGTATTTTCATGACATTGAATTTGAAATCATATGGAAAGTAAACCGGATACCTATATTAAATTTGATATTGATTTAAAGAAGAGGCCACGAAGATACTAATTACTGTTTTCCGAAAGACTGTACGCAATTTCGATACATTTCCTCTGTCGAATATGAAAAAAAATCCCATATGCATGACTGTTTTTAATTTTTCATTAAAAAAAGAATGACAGTTTAATATACAGTTTTTAATTTCGTTTACCTACAAATTATGCCCCGAAACACCTTATTTGACCAAGCTAAAGTTGTAAAGTATCAATAAAGGAATTTATTTCTCACATTTGATAAATCTGTAAGCACCTTTCATTTACTAGATCTTGACCTTAAGAGGAATCACGCCTCTAAATATTTACTATATCTTAATTACCCCCCCCCCCCCTTGAAAAAGAGTAGGCACTTCATTTGAAAGAAACTTGAATTGCGTTTGTGGCAAGTGTGGTTGAAACTGTCCCAGTTGTTCTCTAGAAGAAGTCAAAAATGTTAAAAGTTTAAAAGACAGACTGGCAGCTATAGACAGCTAGACGCAGGGACAGACGGGCTACAGACAAAACGTGATCAAAAAACCTCACTTGACTTTCAGCTCATTAAGGCAATTTAGAATAAGATTGGGATCTAAAGAAAGAGATCAATCTTTGAATTTAAAAATGAATAAATGTGTTTACCTAACTAAGTTAAAATAGTAATTTCTTGAATTGAATTATATAATCATTGACTACGTACCTTCTAGCCATCGTAAAACGTATCTAAGCTGAAAGTTACACGAATTTCCATTCTCTATAAAACCTTTTACTTCTTCCAGGCAAATTGATCTACTCAAGAAAATTAATGAAATAACTGGTAATACAATGAACAAATAAAATAGGTTTACAATTGAAATAACCATTCTTCATAGTTTGAGGGCGGGAAAGATAATTAATTTTAAAGTAAAACTTTAAAGAAAAAGATTCGAGCAAACACTTTATCTTGTGAAAAAGACATATAAACCAATTTTGCTCAAATTACACAAAAATATTTTTAAGATTGATCAAATGTTGCAAATCTACCGGCAAGTTAACGATATTTCAAAGTTCCTTTGCTATAAGGTATATACAGTTTTAATTTCAGTCTTCTTTTCGAAACAGGAGATGCTCAAATATAATAAAAATTATGAATATAATACCATTTCGTTCGTTGTTCTAGGTAGATATTATATGGCAGGGATACTGGTGACATAAAGCTGAATTTCATTTTTATTTTCATGGTACACGAACCTCTCTGTTTTAGTTTGTATTTTTTTCATTAATGCAGACATGTTCTAATAGATCGAGAAAAAAAATTGCCACATGTTAACATTTAGGAAAAAAAACCCACTCAAATCCTTATTGAGATGATAAGGTATGCTAAACTTAAGTTATTTCTCTTGTCATTTACTGTTAGTTTCCTCAGATATCCTTAAAGTTCAAGGTTCACCAACTCTGCTCATTTTTTTATATTCCGAGGATTTTTTTTTTTTTTTTTGCTTTCTGTCATTCAAATGATAAACAATGGTTTCTTCCCTTCTTGGTCATTTTGCAAACATATTTTAAACACGTTGAAATGCCGGTAATTAAATGGAACATCAAATTACTTCTTTCATTAGAAGACAATGCTTTTTAAATTTTATTCCTTTATCGAAGTTCGGTGAAGAGCTTATAGATATGCTGATTTGACAGAGACATTTAGTATAAAACTTATATTGGATATGCTGACATTAAAAAAAGAAAACGATGGATTTATGAATCTTCCTTTTGAATAAATGTATAATGTCTGACATATAAAAAGACCAACTTAAAATTATGAAACTGCAACTATTAAGTTCTTCAATCCAAATTTGGTTTCTATGAGGTTTAATCAATCAGAATCTTACCTTGTAAATTTCATTAAAGATACATGTACTTCATGCATTGACAGGAGAAGTATAACTGCATGTAAAAACGCACGAAAACCTGAATGTTAACATAAACATGAAGAACAAAATTTAGTATATGTATAATCAAAATCTAAACAGACGTAAACTTGCTTGAATGATATTGATCAAATACATTTAATAGCTTTTGAAGAAATGAAAGATATATTAATATTCCAGGCATTTTTATGACATCGGTCGACAACAAAAGCATATTTTATTGAGCTGGATTGGACTGTTTCAGTAAAGTGTATAAAACATATGGATTCTCGATCGAAAATTAGGACAATTCATCAGAAGTCATTTCGGTATAACCAAAAAGTAGCCAAAACATAAAACATTTCCTCTAAATTTTATAAAAAGTAAAATAAAACTATTTGTAATTGAGTTTGGAGGTTTTCCTAAAAAAAAATAACTTTCAACATTAATTGCAAGTTACTCTCATACGACCTAAACAGTTCAAAGCCAAAACTATATAAAACACTAATTTACAAATGTATAATTCTGGTCCAAGGCTTTTGACCCCAATCTAATGAAATAATATTTTTTTCAATCATATTCTGTTTGTCACGTCTGCATGTTCGATATCATCATAAATTAACATTTAAGATTTGTTTTCTTATTGTTTATTATTTTAAGAAAAGTTATTATTATGGTCAAGGTTGATTTTTCTTAAAGTACATCAACCTTTGAAGTGATAATGTCCTGAATCTGCGATAAGGTAGTGCTCATGAAACTAAAGACCAGCTTTATTTCTGAGTTATAAAACGTCTGTCGCGAGATCCAAGTATATGTTCTATTCATTAGTTGCCTAATTAACTGAAACCATGACAAACCAATACAATGCATAAACACCCTATACAATCTAATTAAACAATGAAACATATTAAGATAACGAATAGTATTCAAGCTCAAAAGTCCATAAAATAATACAAAATAGGCGCAGAGAAAACACGGCCGTACAAAACATTAGAGGCGGGATCGGGTGAAAAGGACGAATTAGCATCCCCGTCTGGCAGGTCAGATCCGCCGTGTGTTCCTCGATCGTCATGATCGAGAAATAATGGAAAAAGTCCGTCGTCATTACAGGGTGTAAATAATAGACGGACAAATAGTATGAAAAACGTCAGTCAGCATTTGACTCAATGATAAATTGTATTTGATGACAAGGTAGTTGTATCGAACAAAGAACATAGAAGAATATTCAGGGGAAAAAATCTTTATGAATATTCTTCTCAAGAAAAGCTTAGCCTTTATTGTTATTGATATGGAAGCATCCTTAAGTAGTTTCGAATTTAAGCTCTCGACCCTTAATTTAAACTTTTCAATACTGAAATGATATGTGTTTTTTTCTGCCAGTGAGCTCAGTTGAGCGATGAGGGCAATAGTCCTCTTGTTTATTTGATATAACAAACTTCATTTGTATTTCGTGCATTAGGACCCTCCCTCTCTCTCTCTCTCCCACACACACTCACACAGAGAGAAAGAGAGAGAGAGAGAGAATAAAAAGAACAAGATATTCATCTTACCTCGCAATCTTCCAGTCATTGTTCTCGTAAAACATTTATATTAACTTTTCAGAGTCTTTCCTTAAAGTGACTACCGGTATAATATAATGGAGATTTTCAGATAATAACTTTTTCTGACCCGTTTCTTTCTGACGCAGTTCGCCGATTTAAATACAAACAAAGTGAATTAAATCCCACCTGAGTCAAAAATGTTGTAAATGTTTATCCGAAGTCAAAAATATATTTGTACGAACAACTATTTACATTATAGGGTACAGGTGTATCATCAACTTAAAATATGATGCATCAGGATATTACATTGCAAAAAATATCAGTAACTGATGTGAAGAGAAATAAACATCTCATGTCATAGTATAAAAAAATTGTTAAATCAAATTAAGGACTTGATTTCTATAAATGGCGAACTTAACATAAAGCTGTTAGCAAGAAATCAACACACTAAAACTATCAAGTAGAAGTAGGAAAAATTAAATCAAATTTCATTACAGTATGAATGATTTTTAAAATAAGGAAGTTGAGGCGTTGTATACACAAACAACATGCATGTAACGAAAAAAAATGCATGAAAACAATGCACGCTTGAAAAAATATACGAGACTAAATTAGACTTGTGTTTATTTATAATCCTTTTTTCAGAAAAATAAATGATGAAAGGATCTTTCATACATAATTAACGAGGAATGCTCTCAAAAGAAATATGAAAGTGCAACAAGTAAAATGAAATTGTGTTATATATATATACAAACATTGACACAATGCAGGTGACTTCAATATTGAGATTGACTAGTACACTACATCCTTATTCACTTCATTTAGTCAAACATTAACTTTAAAGAACATTTGCTTTAAGACTGATCTACACCTTTCAAGTCAATATTGCCTATAGCTAGTTTTTGTTTTTATTTAAAAAAAGCATTTATATAAATTTGTACATGTGTAACCTCATGATTTTTAATCTAGATCTTCAAATACTTACTTCCTTCTTCTGACTGTTAATCTATCTTGTAAAGGATAATAAAACGGTTATTTGATTAATATTTTTATAGGGATATATATGTACCTGTGTGTACATGTCCGGATCATAAACTGAATACTTTAAAATGGTTTCTATGAAGACAGCCCTTTATATAGATAAAAAAGAGTTTTTGTAAAATTGTAACATGTATGCTGTTGACAGCTCAAGTGAACTTTTCTGATCAAATTTTGTTTGTAGTCTGCCAGGAAAAATTTGAACAATTTCAACTTCTTCTGGTAATAAAGAACCACCGGACCAATTCCAACCAAATTCTAGGGTAAAGCGAATTTAAGTTTCTGGAGATGAAAGACAGTGCCCTCTTCCATGGAGATAATTGAGATTTAATGAACACTTATTGACAACTTTAAAAAATCTTTTTTGAAGAGCCATTAAACCAAGAAAGATAAAAAAATATGGGGAATATCCTCGTGCAATGTACATTGTAGATACAAAATCATGACTCCGGGGGTAGTGTGGGGCCAAAATGGACGAGCACAGATTTACGTTGGAATGCAAAGGAAAAAATATTCATAACCTTCATCATAAACACAGCAATGCTGTAATAATTAGTCATATTTATATTGATATAAATATTAAAATAAATATCCTCAGATAATATAGATTCATGTTTGTTCATATCATAACCAGGGGTGATGGGGTTTACATTTACATGTATGTTTTATTATAATTAAAAACTTTCAATGAAGGATATGGACTTCTTACTTCCCTGATTGCTGTTTTTTTCCTAGGTAAAGTGCCCATGTGAGGAATGTGGCCTATGTTTCTATTATTGGTCATTCTATTTTGTTCTTCAAATCCTTTTGTTTTAATCATATTTAAGAGAAAATCAAAACCATATACTATAGTACATGTATAGTATAAGTTAATTGATTACAAGATATAAGTATTTATCAAGTGACAACCTTTACAGACAGGACATTTTCTAAATAAGTCTACTCCTATGTACTTGAAGTACAACGGATGATGCAATGTTATGGAGATGATTCCAAAATTACTCCCCGTTATTGATTTGCTAAGCTTTCCCTTAAAATTAATACTTTGAAGTTGGTAGTAATTTTGAAAGTTTTGTAATTTATTTATGCATATCATGCACGCAGACAAAGCAATACGAAAATGGCAATTTTGAAATGTTTGCTCAGAGTAATTTTTTTATCTTAGATATTCACCATTGATGCACCAGGAAACATTTTATTATGTTTCATTTGTTGGATCATTGAGTATTGTTCTGTACATTGACATCAAAAATTCTAAATTTTTATGATGAAAAGTTATAGAATAGCAGGAATGCTTAGTTTTAGTTAAACTATTTCTTGGTAGCAGTGACGTTCAATTTGGGTTAACCTATAACTGTTCCTTTGTAGCACAGATCCTAAGTTTTGATTGCATTATACCTAATATATATTTAGCAGACCATGTTTAGTATGGATTTAGTTATAGCTATTCTTCAACGAAATGCTTTTTACCATCGTTTCAGAATGGCATTATATTGTGAGATTTGTTACCTTCATGTACAATCCTATCGTCTTAAATACAAAACCCCAAGACAAATTCAATAAACGCTAAATTGCATTTGGCTTCATCGTTTTGTTGACAAACATCATCTTCGTATTTTAGATTATTTCAATATTGTAAAGAAAGAAGTGGACAAATACGTACTTTGTGATATCAAAAATCGACCTAGAACTAGCCGCCTGATAAAAAGCTTGTGAAGCAAGATAGAAATCTTCTCAGCGTTCGATGTAACATCACTGAGGATGAAGCAAGATACGACGATCATGGAAATGTTTATTGTATTTATTCTATAGCTAGACGCCTTGTTCTCCAAACATTGTTCGGTTTTGAAAAGATCGTTAATAATTACATGTCAATCATCTGCAGAAGAATCAGAATGTTATTTTTTTTTGTCTTTACCAAAACACGGAGTTAATAATTCTGTTAGAAAATTTAACGCATTGTTTTTGCAATGGATGTTATCACCATTTATTGCACTATAATATTATATGATTTTTTTATCTTTAATTTTTTTTTAAATTTGCCTCTAATGATTAAAGAGGTGTGTGTGCTCTGCTCCTGACAAGTATTGTATAAATGGATTTATTTATTAAGCTTGAATAATGCTGATTGTTATATTCATTTTTCGTTCTGACTGAGACAGGCTGTGACGTACTTTATATCAACGTATATTACATTTACTATTTCTTTTCTTCTTAATTCCTTCTACCAAAAGTTTCCAGCACCATTAGGTCTAAGGGGCAAAATTCATTTTCTTTTTCAGAAAAAAAAAACACATTCTTATCAATCAAGTTCAAAATATAAGTTTAGTTTTTAATTCTATATAACAGTATTTTTTGGGGGTTTTTTTGTGAAAAGTGCTACAGACCTATTTAGATTCCACTTTTTACTTTCTATATTGTATGGATAAGACAGCACTTCTTCAGTATCATGTGAACGTACATGTATTTAATGAAGCTGCAAAAGTTTAAAAAGTTTTCGGGAAATATTCTTTGTTAATTGAGTGTTTTACGAATTTACTAAAACTTCATATATTTTCCCCTTATTTTCCGATAAAGACAAGGAGCACAAGGCAAGACAAATAATTGTCCTTTGTGATCGTTGTAATTACAAGGAGTGATGTATTCTCTCTTACTCAATCCTCTTTTTCATAACTGAATGCATTCTCTGTTTACACTTAAAACAATAATCCATCATCCCTACAAGTATTCTGTTAATACATATTAACCACTGCTATTTGAAAAAAGAGGTAAATATCCACTATGTCACTACAAATTCATCAGTTGTTTAATTGCAATACTCTATTAACAAAAGAAATAGGCCGCTAATGCAAGAGCAAATAGTTCATGTCAATTATCTTATTGATATTGATTTTGCAATGTTCCTAATGTTGTGGAGGTCCGTGTTTGCTTTGCTCCTATTTTGTATTGTTTTATGGACTTTTGAAATAGAATACGGTTCGTTATCTCTATAATGTTTATTCTTATTTCATGAAATTGCGCAATAAAATTCAAATCAGTTTTGCAGTCTTGGAGAAATACTGTCATGTTTGTCAAAATACAAGTAATACTTATCTTTGGAACAATTTTGCTTTTCTCAAGATGTTTTTGTCAATCATTTGAAAATGTCACTATTCTTACTAAGTACCTGCTAGATGAAAACAGGAATTTACCGACCATCCGTCCGGTTCAGAACCAGACAAATCCAGTTGAAGTTGTGGTACATTTGCTTCTACACCGGCTTGTCAGCTTTGACGATATACATGGACTCCTTTATATAGTAGGGTCTTTTGGAATTCTGTGGAAAGACGAACTCAAAGTTTGGAATAAGGAGAAATTTGGAATTTCGAAAATCAACTTGAAGGCAAGTGAAGTTTGGACTCCAGATGTAAGACTTGTGAATCAAGGGGGTGAATTACTTAACGTTCGATGTGCCACAGATGAGGACGAAGTAACTTACGACAATAAAGGGAATGCTTATTGTTTCGTTTCGCGGCAATTTGTTTTGTCGTGTTCTCCGAATATGTTCAAGTTTCCCTTCGATGAGAACGTCTCTCCCCTTGACTTTCAATCAACTGCAATAGAGTCGGAAGTAAAATTTATTTCACCAAAATTCGCTGCTGACATTAATTTTCAAGATACTTTTTTGCAATGGAAATTAATGCCGTTGCATTATAATTTGACAACTACTGAAAATTATCATCTTTTCAAGGTTACGTTTTATGTTCTTCTACAGCGTAGTCCCTATTTTGTTCTTATCAATGTTGTGTTTCCAAATTTGGTTTTAGGATTCGTCCATATTCTTGTCTTTTTTCTTCCAGTTGAATCAGGAGAAAGAATAGGGTACTCGATCACAATATATCTAGCAATAGTAGTGTTTATGTCCAATATTTCATCAATTTTACCCCCAACTAGCAATCCGATCAGCGTGTTTAATGTTATGGTATTTTCACAACTTTGTATTTCATCTTGTATTATGGCTTCTGTGATTTTCATTTCTCGAGTGTATTATTTAGAGGATTGTTCACATGTTTCGTGTATTCTCAAGGTCTTTCTCAAGAAAAAAAATACCAAGATTCAAGAAAAAGATACTAATCATCAGAACGCATGCAAAGAAATTGGGAAATCATTGGATAAAGTTATGTTTTATGTTTTTCTCATCTGCATGCTAGCTGAAATAATAATTATTTTTCCTCTCATGAATTATTCTTAAAATGTTTGGCTATTATTATTGACAATTTTTTATAATTAATATAAGTCGCAAACATAACATTAAGATTATTAATGTATATTTCTTGATATTTTAAAAATTGTCTAAAGATTTCTGTAAATTCGTCTGCATTGTTTTTGTATCCCAATAGCCTCAAACATGAATCATACTCATCGTTATATTTTGGACATTGCTCTAGGGATTGATTGTTTTCATGTAAGAATAATTCTAAAAAATAACAAAATCATTTACATTAATTAGATTTTTCCTCATTTAAATGTGGACAATTGCTTCAATATTACACAGTTATTGATTGGTATGAAGACAACATCTTATTTGATAGATTTCAAGGTGATAATGTTGCCCGAGGTCAAGGGCAACATTTTCATCTTCAGGTCCAATGAATCATATGTTTCCCGAATCCAAATCTTAAAAATAACACAGTAGCAAAGAAAGAAAAAAATAGTTTAATTATACTATCAACAGAACGCGTCATAGAACATGTTCTTCCCAGGTCTCTGTCTTTCAAATACTAGTACATGTAGCAGCAATTCTTGCAGCTCTAAACTTCGGCTACTTCCGTGTTGCGGTGTTGAATGAGGATTAATTACTTGCGACGTAGTAATGACGTTGTTGTCAAACCATTCTTATGTTGGACTGGCAGGTCTGTTTACAGTGTAATTGTAAGAACGATGAAAAAACATTCTTCTTCGGATTTTTATAAATAGTAAATATATAGAAATATTTATTTTAAGGGTATAACAACGATATGTTATATCTATTAGAACGTCGTATAGAACATAATATATACTTATCAGGACGACCCAATTTAAGTCGTAAATATTTATTCATAACAAGTACATAAAAACTAAATTTAATCATTTAAAAAACGAATTAATGATCCTTTTATAAATGTCATAAATTTTATTTGCATAAATGAAATATATAGAGAAAACGAACAATATTCAAGCTCAAAAGTCCATAAAAAGGAGCAGAGTAAACATAAACCTCCAAAACATCAGAGGTATGCCAGGGAGAAGTGAGCATTCCCTACTGACCGAACACTTCTGCCGTGTGCTCCTTGTTACATGTATCGGGAAATCATCAGTATGAAAATAATGGATTAACAATTCCTTTGAAAAATGTCAGTCAGCAATTGACTCGATGATAAATTGTTTTTGCTGACAGGGCAATTGTGTCAACCATTGAACCTACGAAAAATGACTTTAATGAGACTCATGATATTCTTGTTTCATGACCCTGTTTGTCAATAGTATATTTCGTCTTAGAAAATGGTCCTACGTAGAGCATGTTCTTGAGTATCGAATAAACTGATATACATTTGTAAATATGAATATAATGTACAACTGTGTATTAAGTAAGACAATACAATCTTATTTGTCAAAGTATTAATAAATACAATTAGTACACTTTCCTGAAATTCAATACTTATCAACAAAGTATTAATCCCCATTCAATAGGATCATCTGCTATATAATAGATTTGCTTCTCTTGAATACATTAACTGAGATTGAAAGTTTCTCATTATAATTCATCACTTCAATTGAATTAATACTTGGCAATTATTTCCCATTTTTCTCCTTCTTTGCTTGTCTCATACGAATGTAAGTTCTCAAATGGGACCTAAAACCATTACCAATCCTTTTCCATTCTTTAAGTTTTCATTCCGAATATTTAATCATAGATGCAACTTACATGTACTATATTTTTTTCAGGTTAACTAAAACACTCTTTATATGCATACATTGTGTGTATATGCATGCAGTAATAGTTCAGCTAAAATTTCCTGTTGGACATTTATAAAACAAATTCGAAATAAATTTTTTATATTAATTTAAGGTAAGCTTTTTGTTTTATTCACACAACATATGGCAATGCTCTTTTTGACACAAATGAAATGCATGTCTGAAATTGAATTGTCCTTTATTAATAAATAAATGATAAATCAATCAAAATATGTCAACACATAGAATGCATAATTCGCATTATCAAACACAAATACATTAGGCAATAGACACACATATAGAAAAAATCATCAAAAAATCTTTATTTCAATGTATTTTGCAATTAGATACGCTTGATGGTACAAAAATACACACTAAACAGAATTCGTATTTCAAAAGTGGGCGATATTCGCCTAACAACAAGTGAGGCATGGAAAAAAAATCCACTGTAAACAGAATGCGTATTTCAAATTAAAAAAAAAAATGTCAAATAGGGGCAACAAGCGCTTGAAAAATCAACAGAAAATATGTTAATTCACACGCAGAGGCAGGGTAGATGGCGGTGTAAAGAATAAATAATGACCCCTGTAGAATAATGACCAGCGGTCGTAATGACTTACTTTCATTTGTTTCATATTTTGATATTTGACTGAATTAAATTAAAGCATCCATAGGTTTATGACAGAAAAGTGATT
This sequence comes from Saccostrea cuccullata, assembly GCF_032062105.1. Taxonomy (NCBI): domain Eukaryota; kingdom Metazoa; phylum Mollusca; class Bivalvia; order Ostreida; family Ostreidae; genus Saccostrea; species Saccostrea cuccullata. The sequence continues at coordinate 97,130 of NW_026924879.1, forward strand.
TGTGCTGATTAAATGGTAAACAATTATTCAGCGTGCTTCGAGAATAGTTTCTGAAAATAAATACGGTAAGTTATGTAATACAATATATATATATATATATATATATATATATATATATATATATATATATATATATATATATATATATATATATATACAGCTCAACAAACTTTTTAAACTCACGTGGTTTTTCGCACAAATTAAGGTCACATTGTTGTAATAAAAATTATCAGTTTCAAACTGCAATACAATGGCATAACAATTCGTTTTATTACATATATAACGTCAAGCATAAATGTCTTTAAAAGTTACATCTTAAGTTGCCAAAGTGGATGTTTTAAAGGAAAATTTATAAATAAATGGTAGGATATTTCGACTATACGATTCTACCATTGATTTTTAAAAATTGCATAAAACAGTTTTCCTTGATCCAATGTAGTTGAAATTTTTAAATTTTCTTCTTAAAGGTAAATTTCTTCTATGAAAAGGAAAATTCTTCTGCATTTACGGTTTGAAACGTTAAAATTTCGGACTAGGATGCATCTTTTATGATTCTAGATTTTAGACGTTGACTCTTAAAAATCCCACCTTATTAACATAGAAAGCAGTCAAACAGATAAAAAATATTATTACCAACCCGAGTAGTCAAAATGTACAGAAAATAAAAGCTACAATAGCTGTACTGTACCCATGTCTTTGTTTCTGCCGAGAGCTATTGCTTTCAAAAGAACGGATAAAAAGACAGTTACAGTTGGCAAGAGACTACAAAAATTCAAATGTGAATTGTTGTTATTTTTCAGCCATGAATATATATCAAAGTTCTACCAATGGATTTCTGTGAATTATGTTTCAGTAAATGAAATAAAACTCAAATTATGTAAAAAAAATATTTTAAAATGTATTTTGTTTTCTCACTACACAATATTATATCAAAACAATGTGACCTTAATTTGTGCGAAAAACCATGTGAGCTTAAAAAGTTTGTTGAGCTGTATATACATAAAATTGGATATGTGAGGTACATGTAGAATGCATAACATTATATCTCGGGCGAAACACAAACTGTGGATTAAAAAATGGCGAAGATGAAGAACAGTGAAGACACTAAAATATACATAAAACAATACAAATCTGTATGCAGATTTTTAAGGTGAGAGCACTTTTTCTACGGGAAAAAGTGTCATTTTTCGACGTCTAATAATTAACAGGGGTCATTTTTTTTTTGCGATTAAATAATGACGTTATATTATACAATGTATATGCAACGTGGGAAAATGAACCGATCATTATTGAATGGGTGCCATTATTCATCCTTACATGAGCATAAATAAATGTAAACTGTTTTCTTCAAGAAATAAATACAGAGGCTTACATTATGATGCGTGTGTGCGCAAAAAAGTTGAGAGAAATAAAATGGACGTCCATGGAGAGTGCCTTGTTAAAGTATAAATAAAAAAAAAATCATACCAAAGAACAATTGGTTTACATAAAAACATAAAATATGTTTTTAGAGTTCAGCGTTTTTTCTCATTTGCTATATGAAAATGATAAAAAAAAATAAATTACCTAATTATTATATGCTTTAAACATTAAATCTAAACATAGCAAAACATAGACATATTCAATGACACTTGCAATGTAGTTTCAAAACATCAAAGTTTGGACATGTATAGTTTAATATGTTGATATACATGCTTAACGCATCAATAACTAATAAAAGTACTGTTTGTCAGTTAATGTAAAAGGAAATTGACAAAAATAAGTATCACCAATTCACATCGAAGAAAATGTAAATTTCCCTGTAGGTATAAATTTTTTCTTTCCTTTCTTTGTCTTCTTGTTATTGAGCCCCATTTCCTCCGTATCAATACTTCCTGAGGTCTGCATTTTCTAAAAAAAAAAAATGATAAGAAATACATTAACAGCATATAACTCAATTAACGAACAACTTTCTTAAAGATTTTTTTAAAAAGAAACAAGCTATGAACATCTTTTTATGACATCTTTTAACTAGACATGTGCGGTGAAGAGATGGTCGTTTTCTAGAAAAAGGAATTTCATTTTTAGCATGCATTTACATTAAACTTTTTCAGCAATATCTTTTATAAACTTAGACAACGTGCTAAGATAATGGTTGATAGATATTTTTGTTTTATATACATCAATGAATTGATAAGGATTTCAAACCGTCATTTCGTAATTCCAGTAATCGAAGGCATTATTGTTTTTGAATCTGTCTTAACTGTAAATGTCAAGTACTAATGCAAAAAAAAAATGTAGTTACCTTTTTGTTCTCTAAAGCAGTTCTTTTGACGCCATCTTTGATTGAAGATAAAATGAAGCAAACATTTTTAACTTTTTCTTCAATATCCCTGTTACACCAATCTCTATCACGGATAATTTTGTTCACTAGTTCATCGAGATACATGTTCTCATCACATAGGCTACCTATGTAATCAGACATATCGCTGTACCTTTTTAAGGTTTCCTCATCTCGTAGATTGTATATTTCTATGAATCTTTCTATATCGCGAATTGTGTCATAGACTTCACTGTAGAACTTCTCTTTAAATATCTCAAACTCTTGAAGCTTTTTTTGATGAGATTCACTGGCTTCATGTTCGCCTTTATTTTCTAGATTTAGATTATTTCTTTTACTATCATTTTTTAGTAAGAGCTGAAATGGGTTATCTTGTATTTCATTATCAACAAAATGTTTGTTCTCTTCAGGACAGGTGATGTTGAATTCCTCTGACAAAACATCGGGTTTCTCATAATCACCGCCATTAACCCTCTCATATAACATGACTTCATTTTTGCTTGTGGTAATATTAACATTACTTTTGAAAGGTATTCCACAAACGTTACAAATTGTTGCGTCCATTTCCAAACAGGTAAATCGCTCTTCAATTTCTGCGTTCTTTTCTCTAGTAATTTGTTTTCTAAGGTGTTTACATAGATCCACAACTTTTCTGTTGAAGATGAAACTTCTCCAAAAACGGATAATGACATTTGCAGCATTGTCATTTCTTGATCCTGTGTTATTTGACTTTGTCTCATCAATACTTTTGTTATCAGAGTCTATTTTTTTCTCTACAATTTTCTGTTCTCTAACATTTGTATCCTCCTCTGCCTTTTCACCAGGGTTTGTTACGTTATCTGATTTCATATCTTTGTTTGACGGAATGCCGTGTTCCTTCTCCGAAACAACATCCCGCATATTTGGAATGTCTAGCAAATTCCCCTTTTTGACTTCATGAACCTGGAATTGCTCATTTTCTTTGCTTCCAAGATATGCTGTTGGATTTTTGACAATTTTAATTGTTTCCTTACTCAGGAAATTTTGTCTGTATTTAGATTCATCAAACAAGGTCTCAAAAAATGAATTCTTATCTTGTGTATATCCAAAACATCTAAGGCTATCATTTTCCCTCTCAAAAACGAGACTCAAAAGAGCATCTTGAAAATTTCCAGGACACGTTTGTTTTTTATCTCTTAAAGTTTTGAAGGTTTCTTTCACCTGCTCAGAAGTATGTTTTTGCCATCTTCCAGAGCAAAGTTTTAAAGCCATTTCCTCTTCTATTTTTTTCGAACCATGGAATCCTCTTCCAAGATTGCAGAAGATAACAAGACTTATAAGAAGTATTCTTTGAGATAAAACATCGAGATCATCGAGTGGAATCTGTCTTTCTCTCAAATTATTTTTCTCCAAGAAAATTATATCAAGTAGACTTGATTTGCTTTCAATACCACAAAGAAGTTTTGAGAGACAAGCAGGAGATTTCAAAAGGTCCTTTTCGTACCTTTTGAGAATCTGTTTATTGCATAACTTTGGAATTAGATCATCTTCCTCAGAAAATGCAAGATACAAAGTCTCTGCGTTTTGTTCAAACGATTTGGGAATGCATACTTCTCTCAACTTTTCCTTTGGCTTAGACAACAGAACAGTTATTGACATAAGCGATATTGTTGTATAAAACTCCAGCCAATATAAAAATAGCCATAAGTGAGAATCCAATTCAATATTCCCTTGGCACAATTCATCGCAAAACTTACAAAAATGTATTAAGCCTTCTATCGGATTTTGGGACCTGAGATGCTCTTGAGAAATAACCATTTCGGTACAAACTGAACTGACAACTGTGCTTTTGCCAATATTTTGTGAAACCAAAAATCCACATTTTTCTATTCTCTTCATCATTGTTACATGGTGCCAATTCACATGTTACGCTTTCTTCTATATCTCTCAAAGCTCTTTCTGGATTATCACATCTTCTTAGGTAAAATATGTCGTAACAAAAAATGTAGCAAAGAAATCTTGGCACATGGTATCTTTTCCAGTCCATTCTCTTTTTGTCAATCAAACTTTGTAAAAAGCGTGTGAGGCATCGATAGAAAAATCGATTTTTTGAATTTCTAATTGTGTCAAGAACTCTTATCCTTTTGCCCGTTTCAATATGTCCGAGTGCAGATATTCCGTTTACTGGAAACATATCTGTAATTAGACGCTGGCACTTTTCAAATGAAATTTGTTTGAGAGACTTGAAATCAACTTTTAAGTCTTGTTTCCTCTTTCCTATTTCTTCAGAGCCCACGCTGATATGCATTTCAAGCTCCACTGACTGTATACCATTTTCCAAGATCTTTATAAACTTATCCATATCCAAGAATTCCTTGAACATTTCAGAAGGCTCACATCTCGCTATATCTAAAGTGTTTTCTAACTTTGTTTTCCACTTTAATCCGTTTTCAATTAGAAACTGGAGGGTACCATTTCTAGCTCTTTCTAAATTGACCTGACAAACATGTTTTGTTTTTTCAATGTCTTCCATTCCTTTCATGTCTAATGCCATTGGTCTCTGGAGTGGATACACAAAACATGTTTTGTCATCAGACGTTCTGTGAAATCCATAATAATCTAACAGTTCAACAAACTGCAGTCTCTCAATGTCATTTATTGGTTTCAATAAGATGTTAAGGGCTTTGAAAAGAGTTTCCATGCCAAGAATGCATTTTGCTATATTTGAATAAACTTTGAGATTAGTATTGCTGGTCATCCAATCCATACATTCTAGTTGACCTGCAAGACTGGGGAATGGTTCACAATTAAGAAAAGCGCCAAAAGCTTTTTTTACAAATTCTTTGTCATTATTAAGTTTACCAACGATAAATGCAGCTCTCCCTGCTAAAATTTTATCTTTCGAATCTTGCATTGCGTAGAATACTTCTTTTAACCTCTGACAAATTTCATTTTTTTCAGTGTCATCTATAACCGTAACATCTTCTATTTTATGAAGTTTAATATTGAAATTAAGAATATGGCACCTATTCCTCAAAATGCTATCTCCTAAATCTTCTGCAATTTCTAAAGCCTCTTCTGCCATTCCTTGCTTCATATAAAAGAACATTCAGAGTACAAAGGATTAGTAATAGAGTTTTTAAGATTAAAACATTGTAATATATGTTTAAAATACTGATAGCAGGTCATCTCAGGTTAAGGGGTAACTGTGTAAAGAATGTATTACATGTAGAATATGATAACGTTGTCATTAAATATGTGATAAAACAATGTAGACCATATAACAGGATGGAGGCTAAAAAGTAGCCAACGTTTATTTTCCAATCAATTATTTTTCGCATTTGATATACATGCATTACCAGGGCTTATGAAATGTATCAATTGATGAAAATTCTTCTATTCAAAGAAAAATATACAAAAATTATTAAGCATATATTTCTGATGTTTTATTTAATCAAACTTGTTTCAAAGGAATTGTACAGTAGTATATGTAGACAACTGATTTGATTTGATGCAGGCGCAGTACTTGAAGTAATGAAATGTAAAATCTCAAAGGGAAAATGTTTACATTTATTATGAGACAATAAAAAAAATCAATTAAATCATCAGCATACAAGAATTACCGATAACCTTGCAAGGATATTCACTAGATTACATGTATTTAGCTAAAACAAATTATATCAATTTCTTATATAATGTGTACTTTTTAGCTAAGTTTAATATTGTACGCTATCATCATATGTTTCATTGAGTCTTGTTGAAGGTTATATTTTCTGAAGTGGGCTATTTCTAAAGTGAATTAATAGTATATTTCTAAAGAACTTCTGATTAAATGTGCCGTTATATATGGACAACATCTGTATAATTTTCATTCTCATTCTGATAATTAATTGATTGTATATTATCTAACGTCCCTCTTGAGAATTTTTCACTCATATGGAGACGTCACCGTATGCCGGTGAAGGGCTTCAAATTTAGACTTATACTCGGCACTCAGGGCCATTGAGCAGTGAGGGTTCTTTATCGTGCCAGCGCCTACCGTGACACGGGACCTACGTTTTTAAGGTCATATCCGAAAGACCCGTGACTTTAACTTCTAGTGCCGAGCGCTTGGCGAAGGAACAGTCACTACTTTTGTTTACGTCTTAGGTATGACGCGGCGCCGCGAACGAGAATCGAACCCAGGTCTCCCGATCACGAAGCGAACGCTCTACCACTAGGCTGATAACTGTGTTTTAAGGTCCGCCCTGTCCCTTTCTCGTGTTTTTAAGCTACGAAAATAACCCTGTCCAAAACTTTCCTTTTAAAACATAAAGATATCTGAAATACAGAGGGCGGACCTTTTCTGATAACTGCGTTTTAAGGTCCGCCCTATTTCTTTCTCTAGTTTATTAATTATAAGCTACGAAAAAAAACTGTCCAAATCTTTCTCTTTATGACATGAAGATAACTGAAATACAGAGAGTGGACCTTTTCTGATAACTTTGTTTTCAGGTCCGCCCTGTCCCTTTCTCGTGTTTTAAAGCTACGAAGCCCTGTCCCTTTCTCGTGTTTTTAAACTACGAAAATAACCCTGTCCAAAACTTTCCCTTTAAAACATACAGATATCTGAAATACAGAGGGCGGACCTTTCCTGATAACTGCGTTTTAAGGTCCGCCCTATTTCTTTCTCTAGTTTTTTAAGCTACGAAAATAAACCCTGTCCAAAAATTTCCCTTTAAAACATAAAGATATCTGAAATACAGAAGGCGGACCTTTTCTGATAACTGCGTTTTAAGGTCCGCCCTGTCCCTTTCTCGTGTTATTAAATTACGAATATAAACCCTGTCCAAAATTTTCCCTTTAAAACATACAGATATCTGATATACAGAGGGCGGACTTTTTCTGATAACTGCGTTTTAAGGTCCGCCCTGTCCCTATCTCGTGTTTTTAAGCTACGAAAATAAACCCTGTCCAAAAATTTCTCTTTAAAACATACAGATATATGAAATACAGAGGGCGGACCTTTTCTGATAACTGCGTTTTAAGGTCCGCCCTATTTCTTTATCTAGTTTATTAAACTACGAAAATAAACTTGTCCAAATCTTTCTCTAACTACGAAAATAAACTTGTCCAAATCTTTCTCTTTATGACATGAAGATAACTGAAATACAGAGAGTGGACCTTTTCTGACAACTTTGTTTTCAGGTCCGCCCTTTCCCTTTCTCGTATTTTTAAGCTACGAAAATAAACCCTGTCCAAAAATTTCCCTTTAAAACATAAAGATATCTGAAATACAGATGGCGGACCTTTTCTGATAACTGCGTTTTAAGGTCCGCCCTATTTCTTTCTCTAGTTTTTTAAGCTACGAAAATAAACCTGTCTAAATCTTTTTTTATGTCATGAAGATATCTGAAATACAGAGGGCGGACCTTTTCTGATAACTGCGTTTAAAGGTCCGCCTTGTTTCTTTCTCTAGTTTCTTAAGGTACGAAAATAAATCCTGTCCAAAAATTTCCCTTCATAACATACAGATCTCTGAAATAGAGAGGACGGATCTTAATGCTGCGCTTAACCCCGTATAAAATTTCCTTTCCAATGAGCAAAGACATCTTTAACCAAAATTATCTAAATGGAATGAAGAGCAGTCATATCCAAATAAAATTATTCAAAAGTTGTTTTTCTGGTTAAGGGTGGTCTTTGGAAACAAATTGTCTTCGTTAGGTGGATACCTCAATATTTATTATATATTCCATACAAACTGGATAGTTTTTATATTTATTATATGAGGGAACTATTAACATTGGCATATCATTGTTGTGTGATTTGGTTATATGCATGTATAAACTAAGATTGTATAACAAAATTTAGGTTAAGCAATGTAATTTAAAAAATCGCTAGTAGTGTAGGCGAAAATGCCTATCAAATGCGCTATGGCTCTTTCTGGGTACTGTTGCAGGCTGGGGTGAGGTTGGGGGGGTCTGCAGAGATTCAAAATTAAAAAATATACTGACACGCAAAAGAAACGCAACAAGCAGTACTCAACAAATGTTTGAATTTTTTATGTAATGATTTCCAAAAAAAGATACAGTAAAGCTAAAAACACTTTTCAGAACATGAGAGATTTGATAAAAATGTTAAATGTGTATCTTTTAATTTACTAAGTAACTTATCACTGTTAAAACACCCCCTCCCAGCCATTAAATTACAAAGTGCAAGACTGCCATAAAAACCAATTGCAACTTCATTTTTACGATACAATAGGTTAATCAATATCGAGATTTGAGCAAAGGAATTATTCTTTGCAATTTTTAAATGCCTGTTTTTCAGATGATTAGGTCGAATTTTCTCTAACTTAGCACATTGTAGTAACTCTTGGACTTCCGCTCCAAGGACTATCATTTATGCAAATGATACATAAGACCCCGTTGAAACGTGATACAGTGTATTTTTGCATCATCAACTCTCCATCATCTTTACGTTGAGATTTTCCAGTTACAGCAATGGAATTGCGTACTTAAGCCATTTTCGAGAAGCCTTAGCATCGTTACGGGAAACGAAAGGTGATTTTATTTTTTGAAATATTGCTGCATTACTTAAGATGAACTGTACAAACCCTTAAAACTCCACAATATTGTCAGATGTTTTGTTAAACATGCAATTTTTTATTTTTGTTAAGTAGGCTGACACTTGACTTCCGGTTATGGTACGAAAATCGTTCAACCGTTAAATTACCGATATTTACCAAATTGAAGATATCCATAATTTTAAGATACAAAATTCTTAACTTTACATAATTATTTTCCCCTAAAGTAGGGTGTTGCGTTTCTTTTGCGTGTCAGTATACTTGATACAAAACATATGAAGAGGGTCAAGTGATGCAATGCTGGATCCAACTGTAAACACATGTATGCTTTATTTTTTTTTTCTATTTTTGAGTATATGGACGAGAACTTATAAAAACTTTCCCCCTCAGGCTTAATCCTTTTCATACAGGCGTAAGATAAATAATTATAAACATTTTTTTCGCAAAAGTCTCCATGTCGGTTATAATAGAAAATAATTAACATTTTTTTCAAAAAGAATAATTAATTTTATAAAATTATACAATCAGCTTAAGTTTTTGGTCTGAGTTGTAAGTTTTTTTGTAAAACAATCCTCTGATGTATATGTTTTCCACATTTGGTGATCTGCTTTAGTCTGAAACTGAACATTACAATCATGTATTTTGTAAGTGTAAATAGAGATCGAATTCAATATAAGGTTATATTTTACACTATCCACAAATAAAGGACCAAAATATGATTATAAATAGAAAACAAAAGGTATATGTAAAGACTACTGGAAACCAGAGAATTACATGTACCCTTTATCGATCTTTCATGTAGTATTAAACTCCACACTTGGGATAAGGAATTTCTTAAAATCATATAAGGCGTTTTTTTTTAAGTTAAGACTAACAATATTAAAAATATCTTTCTTTTATATACAGAAAGAACCGCTGTATTTCATTTCCGACATTTCGTTATTTTTTTTCTGACAATTACTCTTTTTTTCCCGACATTTATTTCTTTTCATTTCCGGAATTTTTGTAGGTACCTCTCCGACTATTTAATGTTTAACAGGTACATGTACGTAGAAAAGGAATTTTGAAAAAAAATTATTATACACAACATTTTTAATATAAAAATTCTGTATACTCTTCTTAAATTCTTAAATTCTGTAAACTGCTTTATAGAATGATATGATATTTTTAAATTATTACAACAAATGAGTCTTCTCAACTATTGTTGATAGAAAATAAAAAATTACCGACGAAAATCAATGTTCCGTGACGAAGCTTAAAAACAATAAATCTGTACTTTGCGGCAACTGTTTTGTGTAATTAGCGTCTTTTTGTGATCATTATCAAATTAAAAAAAAACTGGTTTCACTAAAAAAAACACAAAATATTGGCCAATTGACCTTGAGAAAGGAGGGAGAGCCGTTGGAATGTTGATATCTGGACCATCCTTGCACACGTTTAACTCACTTCTATTTTAGTGTTGAATTGTCCTTGATATTACTTTTAAAAATTAACAACCAGTTTCAAAACCAATTTAAACACAATTTTCTATAGGCTGTGTGTCATTTTTCAGCGCCAATTTATCACAATTTGAAAGTTTTGGCCAAAATTTAACCAAACCGGAATTGACCTTGATCTTCGTCTGAGGCCAAAATTTCGCGTCACACCAGGTTGAGAGAGTGTTAAATTGTCCCGAAATAATCTTAGAAACACAAAAAACCCAATTTCAATCGTATGAAAATGATAAGAAATCGGTGCTCGTGACAGCCTAATATCAACTGAAGCAGTCTGAATCATCCTTAAAGCGAAGCACTTACGTGCTAAACACCCTAAGATATTGACCAAAAGGCATCTGTTTGATGATACTCTGGCAAATTCCCGGATCTGAATCCCATTGAACACATTTGGGATTTCTATAAGGAACGACAAAGCCCCCCCCCCCCTCTTCCACGCAATTTCAAGGGTTTGGAAAGATCTATGCAGTAGGTGTGGCAGCAGATGGGTCAGTCTCCTATTTAGGGGTACATGGGATCCAACAGTAAAGATTGTCTTGTAGTAAAAGAACCAGCGGTGGTCTTACTTCATAGTGAATTTTTTTGTGTGAATTTTCAATTTGAGGGTACATCATTTTCTTGACACTTTGCTTAAAATTCTGAGGAGATACATACATAAAATTTACGCAACAACTAACTTAAATATGCATCATTAACCATGAATTAAAGAAATTATTTATTGTATGCATTTGTTCTAAAAAACTTAAAAAATGTTCGGTGAACACTTAGAAGTTTGGTTCAGTGTATATACATCTGTACATGAAGCACTAAGTCTAGTTAACAGATTTTTTTTCCATTCATTTTGTTCACTAAATAAAATGTCAAAGACTGCGCCGAACTTATGTCCAAGACATTTGATTTACTAAACAGTCTATAATTTATTCTTATTATTAAAATTTTCCATTACCGAAATTTAAATCAATTGTGTTTCATGTGTTAATGGATATCAGAGATTTAAAACAATGACCGATTCTTATTGACTCGGAATTTAAATATCAGACACAGTTTTGATTCAATTAGTTTGAATTTAACTAATAGAAACGTCGGTATATTTAAGTTCAATATCGGTAAAAATTTTAATTTGAACATAAATATCACATCTCATGTAAGTTATTATACGCTTAATCTAGTATTTTTAAATTCTAGCTCAGATTATGATACGCCATTTAGCTATAAATATTCAAATAAAGACTATACGCGATTATACTTATTACAAATGTCGCAGTTTTGAAGTGTACGCATGAATAGTTTGTTCCTTAGCATAATTTATTAATTTAAAAACTTCAAATCTATTGATATATAAAGCTAACACATGACCATTAGGTTCACTGACCATTCAATGACAGCGCCATCTGCCGCGGGCTCTACCTGTGGGTACCTGTCAGGTAAACAAATACGTCACACCCCATTGTTTTATTAGCTATACACACCGACAGATTTCACACCTTGAATCGTACTAATTTACACAAAGTAAATTCTAAGGAAGAACAAACACTTGCACAATAATTGTGGCATTATTTTTAAAGAAATTATGGTCCTAAACGGCTAAGCTCAAAGCACACTAAACGAGTAGATTCTTGTCTAGAGATACGTGTATGTTGTACAAAAAATAAAACACAATAGGGTAAATCCTTAAAACGTAGGGGGACCTTTTCTTATACGGGCCGGACCATTTCTTATAAAAGGCGGACCTAATAAGTTATCGTATTTGGTCCGGCCGGACCTTTAAACGAGAAGGACCAAATATTATGCGACACCGGTCATTCAGATAATTAATCAACCGTTTGAAAAGTGCAGCATCAAAATGGTCGAGATAAGCTGGGGCCCGTTTCACAAACGTTTCCTAAGATATGTTGAAAGACATAACTTAAGATATGCCTAAGTTATAACTTAGGAAGTTCCAAAGATTTGTCACAGCAGTTTCACGAAACAATCTTATCTAAAATTTTTCCTAAGTTGTTTCTTAAGTTGTGTATAATTTAAAGACTAATGAAATACCTCTCCGCTCTGTTAACAACTCTCAGTATGCTAGTATGGGTTATATTTTTAGCTTCAAAAAGGGAGGCGCGGGAGGATTGGAGATTATCCCCACTTTCAAAGGACTTGGACAGAAGTATGTTTTAACTTTGCGAAGTTTGCTGGTAGAACTAAGCATTCACAGACACACCCTTACAAGCCCTCCTCCCTTCCGGGCACCCGATAGTTGTATTTTTTAAACATTGTTCTACGTGTTATAGATTTAATTTATTTTGCTCTTTAAAGGGTATCTAATTGTAAATGAAATTCAAAAATGATTGCTTCTTCGCGAACACATGCACATGTGAAGACATTTTTTAAAAAATATTTGCCAATGACTACTCAACGTTATTCGTGCTGTATAAAGCTTTCTCAAATATATAAAATAAGAATGCCACGCCAGAAAAAAATCCCAAATTCGTGATCACAGATATGAAAATACTAATAGAAGAGGTTAAGAAAGGAAATCTATTGAAATCTCGTGCATAGCTAGCTATACATTGTATTAAGCGGCGAGGAAGACTGGTTGTAATATCATGGTCTGAAGAACTAACGGAGCACAGGTGGGGGGGGGGGGTGTATAATAGTTTTACCGATGTATAGAAAACAAAACTGCGTTATGCTTGATTCCCCTCAATAATAACGTCCTAGAGGAGATTAGATGCAACAATTTTTGGGAGAAACATCTATATATCCGGAGCTTGGTTGGTGGTTCATCAAAAATCATGTACTTATAGAAAGTGGAAAAGGGGTTTCCATTTATCTAAAATATCATATTTCAAATTCAAATTTAATATTAATTAAAATACTAGTAATATATAAAAGAAATATATATACATGTACATGTAGATAAAAAAGAAAAGCATAATGTGTACATGCATGTATAATAATGGATCGAATCATATGCTAGTTTTTTTGTTTACGAAGACGTGCTCTTCAAATGATCGAGAATTATTCCAGCATGTGTACATCTATTTCGCCAGTTCCAGTTTTGTGAACGGGCATTTTTATATACTTTTGACTAATTTTGACACATGTTTGCCAATTATTGAAATCCTAGTACCGAGTAAATTCATGCAAGTAAAACAGTTTTAACCTGGAGAGAACGTAGTCATCCATGTACAAGTAGTCCATTGGATTTTCTCTCCCCAAACACATTATTTCTCTACATAATTAAGAAATCCTGGATATGAAGCCGCAATATTTAGTTTCTTCCTAAGTCATCGATTTACCTGTCCTAAAGTTACGACATAACTTAGGAATATCCTAAGATAAGACGAGGTTAGTGAAACGGATAATTATAAGTAATGAACTTAGGAAAAAGTTCTTTCCTAAGATATAACTTAGTTCGAAGTAGGCTTTGTGAAACGGGCCCCTGGTCTTCAAAATATAGAATCCAGTTATTCTCAGGATTTTTGTTTGGAAAAAAGCATGTGCGAACGAGGTTTGCTTTGACAAATATGCTTTTTGACGAAAAAATCTTAGGTTCTAACAACAGTTTTAAGGGGAAGGGGTAATAATGCTGAAAAATAAGTCAAAAGACGCACGCATGTGTGTATTACCGACGCTACATTGACTCGTTCACGGATAAGTCGAGATAAAATGATTTCTTTCAGTTTTAGAGTGTATGCTCAATTTCTGCATCAAAAAATTGTTTTCTTGGAATAAAAACCTGTATATATGACGTTGTTATGCGTCAATTACACCATTATGGTTGAAATGAAACTGTTACCGTTTTACTCTGACAGCACATTAAATGATACCTTACTAGCTCTTTTAATTCTTTTTTATGAGATCATGGCTTACGATTGGTTGGTATATGTCGAGTAAAGGGGGTGAATTAATTATACAATAACTAGTCGCTTGAGAATCAATATATGGTCGATATGGAGTTCTCATATTTTTGTAACACTTCGAACAGCTCAAGTTCACGAGTGTCAAGTATAAAACTTTTTTTTCTTACTTTCGTATCAAAAACTGTCATTGCATTATGGAATTCGCATTACAATATTACGTGGCTTTAATTCAGTACGCTTTCATAATGGAGTAATTATTATTTGATCAAATTTATATCTTAAATTTCTAAGCATGCTTTAAAATTAATTTTACTTATAATGAGTTGACTTTGCTGTGTAAAAGAAGAATATTGTTACAGCAGGATACACTCACAAAAACACTACTTAATACAAGGTGGTATAATGATAGGCACATTAATAGTGTAGTGGAACGGAAAAACGGTCTTAGGTGTAGTATCTTTAAAACTACTCACAATTCACAAATATTTATCGATGGTGTACATTCGTTAAATAGATTTTTTCCCAAAATATACAAATAAGAACTTCCGCAATTTCATGACATTGAAGAAATGTTAACTCTCAATTATTTAACAATTGCGTCTCTTAAACCACGAAATCATATCACCAAAAATGATGAAAATGTGACCACACATAAACATGGAATTTTACAGTCTGTGAATAGTTGTGACCACACATAAACATGGAATTTTACAGTCTGTGAATAGTTGTTTCGACTGATTTATTTAAAACTAATAAAAATTGAAAAAAAAACATACCAGATGATTTAATGATAGATATTGCCTGCTCAATGCGATCACGCAATGCTAAAAACTCTACTTTTTCATCTAAATCAGGAAGTTGCTGAAGGAATGACATCATTTTATCTACTTTGCCATGCTTGTGATAAAAGTCTGCTGCTTTGTAGCTCAACTGGATTTCTGTTTGATCTTCAGTTGGAGAGTTGTCTAGAAGACGTTTTGGAAGTGGTTCACTGTTTACATCATATGCCTTTGGATTTAAAACATAAATTCGTTTAAACTTGGTGCACACATATGTTTGATGATTATATATGACTATTTTTAGACTCGAAAAGATAAATTATATAATATTTTTTAAATTTTTTTTATTGATCCATTCTAACGGGATTTTAGTATATGCTTAAGGACTCAAAAAAGGTAACATTTACCTACGCAACAGCATATGCATGTTTGAAACAAAGTTTGTTTTAAACTGTTAGATGACATTGGATTTGAGGGAAGTACTTTACCTGTTTTTCAATTCGAAATCTATTTAGGCAATGAACTGCAGATTCAAAGAGTTCAGCGTCACAGAGTAGACTAATTGCCTGCTTATATTTTCCTGCTTGCTCAAGGCATTTGCTTCCTTTCACGGGTAATTGTATCTTCTTGTATATTTCTGCTGCCTTTTCCAACTTGACAAAAACACAGTGAATTATGATGATTCAGAAAAATAGCATTTTTTAAATGAGGACTAGAAATAGTAAATTTAATTGTATTTTTTGTTTATACGAAACTATTCTATTTGAATATTAATTAGGGAATATATATCAGGAATGACTAAAATGCGTGAAAAATGAAAGAATTTTATTCATGTAAACCATAAAATGTCTTTGTTATGAGCTGTGGATCTAAGTCTCATTTAATTTTTGATGTTAAATATTATAGAAAAAAACACAATTTACAGTTACTGATTGATATGTCATAGACATGCAATAATCTGACTTTGTTTCCAATAATGCAGAAATATAAATAGAATAGAGCTTGAAAATCAAATACCTGATTAGTCTTTTCATATAGTTTAGCAGCTGAAGAAAATTCTTTTGAAAGCTCTAAACATCTTCCAGCCATGGATGGAACCTCACAATCAAGGAAGTCATGTGCAGCAGAAAGAAACGTCTCTTTAATTAGTGCTGAATTTCCGTGCATGCTTTAATCAAACAATAATAAAGTTTGTTATATATGACTTAGCACAACATAATATGAGCCCTTCTTATTCATTTAAATATAAGTTTTAGGCTTCTAAGAGACAGAGATTATATAATACTGTGTCCCCTTAATAAGCAGCATATCAGTATTTTGTAGTTCTAAATTATATTTCAAATGCATCTTTTATACACACTGCTCCACAGAAGTGCATATACATGTATACGAGGGTAGTTAGAAAAGTTCGCGGACAAGTTCTATTGTAAGCGTGCCTTTTCCATGAAACCGGTAAAACAAGAAATATACAAAAAGATCTTTATTCGGTTATAACCAATATTTGCTCCCAAAATCTAACTTTGACGGAGAAATATTAAATTATGTTCTTAAACAGGAGGATATATCCTGATTTCAAAGCACTAATTATTTTCAAAAACAATGACGTCATATATTTGAAACGACATTACGAAAATGACGTAAATTGAAAATTACCATGATTTCTTCAGAAAAATGTATATATTACGTCGATATTGTGAGTAAAAGTCACCGAGCGCAGATCTGATCAGGCTCAATATTTTGATATACTATGATAATATTAATGTAATATGTAAATATTATTCCTGAGCAAACTTGCGCTCTATAAATTTTAAAGCTAAAACTGTTGACATTTTGTCCTACTTTTAAGATATGATAGAAAATCGGACTAGTTTGTGACGTCATAAAAAAAACTGTCAATAAACTACTTTGAAACTATAATATATGCTGTTAATATATATTTTTCGTACAATTTATAGAATTCTGCAAATTTCAAGAATTTTTCAAAATTTGACTTTTGTGGGGGCAAATATATGCAATTTATTATACTTCTGTTAAAATGCTTCCTATATAAAGTTCAGAGGGTAAAATAAATATTCTTTATAGTCTGAAAATTTCCCCGCATAGAAAGCTATAACCCGGGGTTTAGTTTTTGCTACCCGCCCCTTGGAAAATTTTCATGCAATTTTTGACGCCAATTTTAATATCCAGCGTTAAATCCATAGCCTGATGATGTCATAATGACTTCAGTAGAACTGTGACGTCATCAGGATTTCAGCTCATTCTTGCAGTATTATCTTACTCCAAAGAAAATTCCAACCTTAGAAATTATAATATACATCAGTATAATAAAACACATATCCCCTGGTTGTGTGTGGGATAGCTCTTTTATCATACCCTTGACAGTAACTATTCCCCGAGGGCAAGCCGTCATTTTGAGAAATTTTGAATTAAATTAAAGAGTCTAAGAGTGTTTTCTAGCCTTTTACAAATGATCAATGCGTTAAAACACAGCCAAAAATCGGAACGTCATTTGACGTCATAGAACACCACACTTCTACAAAATTATGGCAGGAAAATACCTAAAAAGAGACTAAAATGCTACAAGATGTTGCCCAGGAATTTCCTACACTCACAAAAGACAAAAGTTTTCAAATGCTAGTAAATTGATCAGAGTGGAGGCGTTAACATTTTGAATGATTCATTCCATCGATACCTCAATACCCCAGTTACATGTACATGTATCGCTTGGAAATTGTCCCCGTATGATTTTGCATGAGTTTTCATAACTGATCGATTAATTAGAAAGACATTTATTTTAGTGTTGGTTAATCGGACAATTTTAGTAGTCGGTTACTCACTTAAACTTCCGATCGAGTACCTGGTTACTCGGATAATATATTCATATATATCCTTTATCTTATCCTTTTTCATTGGTAGAAGTAAAACTTAAATATATTGTGAATGAACTTTATTTATAAACTTAAAGACACATATGCACGTACTATCTTGAAATAATTTTGATATTAGAATTAAAACATTAATTAAATAAAAAGAAGAAAAATATCGATGCAATGTTTCACGCTATTTTACAATCATGTCAAATCACCTTTTACTCTTGGGCTCCCGGTTTATGTCGCAATCAAGGAGATTAATTATTTACAAATTTGAAGTCACACCCGTACACGAAAACTTCGATTCAAAAAATTTTTACAGATAGCTAATCAGCTAGCTGTTCTTTTAAATTAGTTACAAGGTATATATGTCTTTGGCTGCATATAATTGTTAAATTATTAAATGATGTTTGCAAATAGTTATAACTGGGGTCTTCAAATTTTGTATAGCCTGCTGGCAATCAAAGCTTTGAATTAACTACAAAAACTAATCATAACAAATCAATCTTATCAGTGAACCACTCGATCATTTATATTAAGTCTAACGGTAAAGAAAATTAGAAAAATGTTCATGTATACGCTTATAAACGAATTAACATTTCATTCATTAGTTATTTATTATATAAAGTATATTTTTAGGGAAACCGAATAGCGGTTCGACGGTTAACTGGTTAATCAGGTACTCGTTGCAAACTTTATTTTTAGGATCCGAAACAGCACGAAAAACATGAAAGAAGAAAAGTTTCACGTCCTGATATACATATTTTAATTTTAAAGTAGAAAAAAGACATGAAAAGTCTGAAGAAATGAAAGATTTTTTGAACCACGATAAAGCTTAAGGGGTTGAAATCGGTTTCTCACGTGGTTTAACATCAGGCGATTGCTCCATGCACGTGAATCCCATGACCTCATTGTAAAATCGATGTAAATTTTCAAGATTTTAGTAAATGGACCTGATTTTTGACATACCATTAAACAAAACATAGGAATTTATTCAGACATAGGTCATACTTCACACTTCACAATAGATTTATCGTAAATCAATGTGTCTGCGATCTTTCATAACAACCCCTGTCTATATATTATTCAAAAGTAATAATAACTAGTGCAAACTCGGTTAATTATTGTGTTTTCTGAAGGAATTTTAATATCACTGTCAATATGTATGATTCCTGAAAGAATGCATTTTGTAAACAAACAAGTGCAAATTGTGTTTCAGACCCTAAAACTGAATTGACTTTATACATGTACACACACCGTAAGAGCGGAACAAGCTCGGTACACAATTTGCACAAAACTCTCCACGGATTACATTAGATCGTGTAAATAAAGTAATAACAAGAGGCCCATGGGCCATATCGCTGACCTGAGCACATGGGCTAGTTGAGAAAACACAAAATCAGCTCAGTATTGAAAAGTTTACTTGTTAGGGAGGGGGGGGGTATTACTTGAGAAATTGTCAATATATAAATAAGACATATATGTATAATTTGCCATACATGAGAAGAGATTTAAAGATTTTCCTATATATTTACATGTATATGTAAAGATTCGATTGCCCATAACGGCCTTACCTTACACCCCCCAGGTAGGGGGGGGGTGATTATATGAACAAACTTGAATAAATCTAAATGAGAATGTTTCCATATTTATGTCACCAATCATAGCTTTGCTGATCTTGAAGATTTTTTAAAAGATTTTTCCTATGTATTCCTATGTAACACTTTGATCAGCCATTGTGGCTCCTCCCTATCCTCGGGGGTCATAATTTGAATAAACTTGAATCTACATAACCTGAGGATGGATCCACGTGAGTTTCATCTTTCCTGGTCCAATGGTTTTGAAGAAAAAAGATTTTTCCTAGCATATATTTCCATGTTAAAATTTGTTCGGCAATTGTGGCCCTGCTCTTAACCAAGGGGTCATAATTTGATAAAAATTGAATTTACACTTCCCGAGGATGCCTCCATATAAGTTTCATTTTCCCTGCCACAGTGGTTCTTGATAAGAAGATTTTTAAAACATATCACCACATTTTTACTATTCTTAATTATCTCCCCTTTACCTAAGGATTTTTTGTGTCAAGTTTGGTTGAAATTGGCCCAGTGGCTCTTAAAAAGAAGTCGAAAATGTGAAAAATTAACGTCGACGCCGACGACTACGACAGCTAACGGACAAATTTTGTTCAGAAAAGCTCACTTCATCATCATCATCATAAAACCTATACAAATAACAAGGCACTTTGTTGTTAAGACGGGAACTAAATAATTATACCAAAAGACAAGTTCGTTGCAAAGGAGAGAGCTCGAGGGAGGTCTTCAAGGACTATTTTATCAAGTGCACTAATCAACGATATATAAGTATTTTCTATAGCATTTAATTAATTATTTAAATCTTCCTTGAATAGGAAAACAAGTAAGCATTTATCTGACCACAGATTAATGATATGTAAGTATTTTATGGAGCATTTAGTTACCTATTTAAATCTAATCTGGTAGGGGAAGGATTACCAGTCAGCGATTAACAACTGTTTCCGGTTTTACCTAAGTTACGTACATGTACACATGTTATTAATTTTGAAGATGTTGAATGATCTGGATGACGGGCTGCTGTTTGTTATTTAATTTGGTATCACATATTCTCAACATTTATAAGATATTATAAGAAGATAATTTTGACCCCATTACAATTTCTTACTCTTGTCTGTTCTGTTTACAATATAGTTTGACAAACATTGAAAAAATAAAGGTTTTAGAGCTATCTGTATTAAATAGCAGCCCAATATATACATGTATTCATTAGACATTAAACCAATTACCGCGAAGCAAGTAATGCTTTTTGGTGACTTTTAGCAATTTTCTCCATCCTATGATCATTTCCAAGACGGAAGCACTTCGCAGCAACATCGTAGAGAGACTTCTTCATAAATTCCTCTCCCCGTTGCATCCAATCTTCTGAGCAAGATTCCTCGGCAAACATAAGATCTTCTATAAAAATGATTTTGGAATTAAAATCCCAAAAATATGCATTAATTGATTTTGTTGTCATATTAACAAATCACAGTATTATCATAGTTAAATAAAATACATGGTTTATTCATTTCATTCCACTTGATAAGTAGTTCTCTACGAATTTAAAATAATGCATCAACGAATTTAAAATTATGCATCACTGAACTACTTGTTACATCTCACCACTTGTTTCATGGTCTTTAACTGCTCGTACAAGCTTTCTAGCTTTAAAATATTCAAACATTGGAGCTCGCTTATCCTCGCTTTCATCAAAAATCCAAACATGAACCCTAGCTCTTGTAACTGCTGTGTATAAATGTTTGAGTTCAGAATTGAGAACTTTGTGTTTATTTGGGTTAAAAGACAATGGTCGTGGACGTCCTTCCTCTTCAAAAACACCTGAAGAAAATGTGGAATATGTGAAGAGGAAGACATAAGCATTTGAGTTAAACTCATTTTAGTAATACTAAGAAAAAAAATGAAAACTTACTGTAATCTATTTCATAAAGACTCTCAATATCCTTTCCTCCTTTTTCGTCGTTAGTTTCTGAAAGTCTCATTTTTTCCAAAAAGTCTGTTACTATTCTCCATTCTTTTCCAGCCTATTATAAATAAACATTCCTCAGCTAAAGGACTGGTCAACGTTTTTAATTACAACATTTTGACAGTTATACTTCAAAGATTTTAGGAATTTGAATATTATCATTTTTTTCTAAATTCAATCTTCTCTAATAAAAGAATGTCCAAAAGTGTTATGATTCTACAAGTGAGGGATCTATGAAGCGATAGGATATATTCAGTTCAAAATCCAATAGTCACCTTTAATTAATTATTGTTTAGAGCACCCTTTATTTTGGAAGGATGTCTTTAAGGGTAGAAATTAAAAACTTTGGAAGCACAATACGGATCAAAAACATTTGCTCTTTCATTACAATTTCTCAAGTTTTTATCTATAATCGCAGACAAAGTACAGAAGTTAATCCATACGTCGTAGGTTCGAATCCAATACGAGATGTGGAGACAAGTCCTTTGGATGAGACTGTATAGACCAAGGTCCAGTGTCTCAGCAGGTGTTCGCATGAAAAGGATTTCTTACGTATGAATTAACTTCTGTACTTACATGTAGTGTGTGACTAATGGCCCTTAGTGTCGAGCTAAGGTCCGCACCGGTAAGTAGTTGTTGCGTTTCCATATGAGTAAAAAAAAATTTTTAGAGGGACGGTATTACAATTCTATTTCATGTACTTTTATCTTTCCTTTCAGAATATTTAAGAAAACAAAATATGTATACTCGAAGCTATATCACTGTAAAAAAGAAAGTTGTTTTAATTTCAAGATGTACCTGAGAGTCTTTGAAAAAATTATATAAAAGGATGTCATCAAATTCCAGACCCTTTGCCTCATATATTGTTAGAACTATGCCTTGTTGCAATTCTTCAGGCAAGTTATCTCTTGCATCCTCATTTACGACAAGAACTGCCTGATGAGCACCAAATTCTATGCGAGATGTCGATTGTTTCTTCCCCTTTAAGATTACGGCTAAATCACTTCAAAGAAAAATACAATATTCATGTAATAAAAATATACCTCGATATTAAATTAATACTATGTTCATGACATTATATAGAATTTGGAATATTTTTGTTTTCAGAATAGCAAACGGAATATAAATTATTTTCAAAGAAATTTAACATTACGTAGGAAGAAATAAAAAGTATTAATTAATTCATTTCCATAGAAATATTTTCAGATTGTATTTATTTAAGTAGTTAAAATTAGTTGTGATAATTTTTTCATATATATTCACCTAACATCACATGATTCTAGTAGAATTGGAGCTGGTCCTTGAAATAATCCTTGGTCTTTCTGCAGAACGTCAAATGATTCTGGAAAATATTCCACGAGAACATCTAGAATGCTGGATGCTAGCCACAGTATTCCAGTATGAGATCGATAGTTGTACGTTAATTGGTGAATCTGTGGAATATACAGTATCATGAATATTGATATGGCATTATTCCTCAGTATTTTATATATGTCACACATGTATCGAAAATCCGAGCTATTCCAGATATTCTGTATTTTTAAGTGCTTTTATATGATACAAAGTTTTTTTTCATTAATATTTGTTAAGGTCTAGTCCGTTGTATTTGCTTTTGATCTCTGGTAAAGACTTAACACCGAGGAGTAGATGAGAAAAAAGGTTAAAATAATGAACACATATTCCAAGTTTAATGTGTAACTAAATATTGAGGACAGTAAATGGCATTTCTATCTATTAGCTTTTAAACACCTAATATTGTCCTCAAACTAAGACGAGCTCGTTTTTGATCTCAATCCCTCTTTTCCACTATATATTACTTTGGGAAAAGTGAGACCGAGATCAAAAGTGAGCTTATGGCCCCCAGCTGGTCTGAACTACAAATTGGCTGTTCTTGATTTTTTTTGTTTTTGCGTAAAACAATGCTTACCTTTTCTGGAATTTGGATGTTTGAAGAGGCCTCTTGGTAATTCTTTAATTGATAAAAAAGGGAACGAAGGTCTTTGAAACGAAAGGAGATTCCTCTCATTATACTTTGAGCTGTGTCACCTGTCAAAAACATATCATTTGGGTTTTGACAAATATTCAATAGCAAATAAAGTTCAGCTTGAGTAAAATCCTGTGTCTCATCCACGTAAATTTCTTGAATATTCCAATCGTCCTTTCTACCACGTCCAATCCTTTAAAAAAAAAAAGAAATGCTCTTTTTAAATGGGTAAAATACAAATTCTGATCTTCGATAAAATTGTTTTCTATAAAAAATAGAAGAATATGTAATTTTAAAAAAATGTAAAAACCTTTTGAAAATGTTTCGAACAACATCAGTTTCGTCAAACATGCAATGCTGCTTCAAGTAATGTTTGTATTTCAAGAATATAGCATATATATCCCCGCGTTCCCCTGTAAAATTAGGGGCCTTTTTTCTTCCGTGCTCGATATATTCCTGTTCACTAAGATAACCAAACTCAGTCAACAGAGCTTCATATGATCCTTTGATGAAAGATATAATTTCTGTCCAAATTAGGGATGGATGGTAATATTCGTTGCTTTTGTTTATTCTTGGCCACACAACATTAGAGAATATGGTGAAGTTAACTTCTTTCCGAACATCGGGCTTCTTGGTCATTTCTTCTGCATCATTTTTTAAATTAAAATAATCACCCTCCCAATCGCTTCCATCATCACTCTCACTTTCAGAATTCTCTTCACATTGCTGAAGAAAGCTATGTGAATCATCCTCTTTTGTCCATCCGGGCACTTCAGACTGAAATTATAACAAGTTTTTGTCTCAACTAAAACAAGAAGCACAAGGGTCACATTTCTCTCCTGTGTAACTTCGGCCATCCTACTCTATCAGATCCCCCCTTTATAATACCCATTGTAATCCAACTCTACCTCCAGGGGTCATAATGTAGAGAATATTTTATCTACATAACCCAAGGATGCTTCCACATAAATTAAGTTTCAGTTATTCTGGGTCTGTTATAGTGGATTTTGAGGAGAAGTCTATCAAGGATTTTTCATATAAATTTCTATGTACAACTTGGATTCCCTATTTTGGCCCCGTCCTACACCGGGGAGTCATGATTTGATCTTTTTAAGGTTAACACTACCCCAAGCTGCTTCCACATACTAGTACGTTTTAGCTTTTCTTTCCCAAATATTTTCATAAATATTTCAATGTAAAACTTAGATTCCTTATTGTGGCCCCGTCCTACATATGGGCATCATGATTTTAACAATTTAGAATCTACACTATCCCAGGATGCTTCCGCAAAAATTTTAGCTTCTCTAGCCCAAAGGTTCTTGAGAAGATTTTTCCTATATATTTCAATGTTAAACTTCGATTCCCTATTGTGGCCCCGCCCTACACCGGAGATGTTGATTTTAATAATTCAGAATCTACGCTACCTAGCTAAGGGTGATTCCACGTAAGTTTTAGATTTTCTGGCTCAGTTTTTCTTGAGAATGCTTTCACATAAGTTTCAGCTTTTCTGGCCCGATGGTTCTTGAGAAGATTTCTTAAGATTATTCATATATACTATTATGTAAAAAATGGATTTGCTATTGTGGTCCAGTTCCACCCCAGGGAGTGCTGATTTTAAGAATTTTAGCTCTATATTACCACAGGATGCTTCTTCATACGTGTCAGATTTTCTGGCCCGTGGTTTTCGAGGAGAACATTTTGTTAATGACCCCATCCTATTTTTGTCTTCTTTTGATTATTTCCCCTCGATTAAATTAACAATTTAAACTCCAATTTCCCGAAGGATGCTTTGTACCAGGTTTTGTTTAATTTGGCACAAACGATCTTGACAAGATGTGGAAAGTTTACACACGGACGATAAAACAGACAGGTACGGACTGACGGGTGGACAATGGATGATCAGAAAAGCTCACTTAAACTCAGATGAGCTAAAAAAAAAACAGTTCTTCTTGAAAAATCAATAAAAACATGTTTAAGAAATTAGATTCCAAATGAAAAAAAAAACAACAAAATACTACTTTCTCCTCACAATAAAATATAAGAAGATAAAAACAAAATACCTTTGCAACACACGAAATTGCATAATCAATAGTAAAGGTATTGTTGCAATATATTGTATGCGTGCACATGGCATGTACAGGAAAATCTGCAAAAGTGAACTAGTACTAGTGTACCGTAACACAAATAGCAGAAATCTGTATTTCAATCAATTTATTTGAATAAACGACTTTGTAAAATTTTTCAGGAAAATTTTATACACAATGTTCATTAAAAATGAAATGAAAAGAGCTATTTTATCATCCTAATTATTCTTGATCTTTTTGGTATTTTTTCTCACAGGACTTTTACGAGAAGCACTGACTTTTAACAGTTGACGATATACTTGGACATTTAAATCTTTATAGATGGAGGACCTGGTGCATTATTGATAATAGATAAGAAAACCTTTCTTATGGTCATAGGTATTGTTTTAGGGGCACTTAGATGTGAAGTTAGAGAGTTTAGGGTAGAGTGATTGTCGTTTCCGTCAAGTACAATTTATATGTGCATTGAAAAAATCCGTTATCTTCGTTGAAAAAAAATGTTGAGTTATATATTTCTTTCGTAAAAGCGTTTCCGTACATTGTTCTAGTGTAAAAGTAAGCCGTTAACTGTAAAAGTCAGCGCTCTTCGTAAAGGTCCATTACGATACCACTAAATAATGGTTTCCGCATTTAAGTATATCTTTATAATATAAGTAAATTCAATCTATTGATTTATGTCGGAGAAAATCAGTTTTCCTTTTGCTGCGCCTATTTCCTTTTCTTAATCAAAATACGTTAAACTATTTTTTAACTCTTTTGAGAATTACATGGATGAAATACATGTATATGGAGATAACAAACCGCTCAAAAGTTTATTAAAACATAGAAAATATGGGGCAAAGCAAACAAGGACCTCTTAAATATCAATGGTTTCGCAGATACGATAAGGCTTCCCAGAGAATATTGTAGTGTACTCCGTGCATGCACTTCTTTTGAACTACAAATGTATGACGTCATAATTGAAAATGACGTCAAGTAACTGCATACTTGAGCTGTAAAGATGGGGAGAGTGTCATGAACTTTACGCCTCATTTCAATCTGCATATATAAAGATGCAGAATGCTAGTTTAAGATAAACGTGTTTTTATCATATTTTAAAAATATTATTATAACCGAATAATTTATATAACTTTGCGTTATTACTCTTGTTTAAGAGTCAGCGTGTTCAAACTCATACGAAAATATACGTTTGACATTAACCCATTTTAAAACCCGTGGACAGAGCGGAATTCATAATATGTGTATAAAAGAGCCTGGCTACGGTGATTAATGAGGATTTATCTTTTGTGGAAATATGTAAGAGGAGTTTCCCCTCTACATGTAACCGAATCCTACTTGGGAAAAATGTATGATGGCTTTGTTATAAAACAGATGACGATATTCAGCAGAAAATACTCTCAGAGGTATTTTCACACCCTTGTCGTTAAGTTGAAGTTAAAGTGAAATAAATTGTACCAAAGAAATAGTATAACTTTTCACAAGCACATTTCGGGTTCACAAGGATCCAACGAGTTTATTTATGTGACAAAAAGTTAATAATAATTGTGTTAATAACCTGCGCCGAAGTGATTTATGTGATACATTTCAAAAATAAGAAATGACCGTCAAGTGATCTACATAGTCATGTGATATCGTAACAAATATGTTTACATATAGCCTAGAGAACTTCATATATATATTTTTGGCGTACCTAAGTACATAACTTAAAAATAAAGCTTAAAATCAACTTTACAATGCAGTGTTACGTTTTAAATGCATTTTTAGCTCCGGGAAGCCTTAATTAACAGTACAGCGTTGATCAGGTACCATGGTATTAACGTTTTATCATGCATATGCTATCCATGTATGAAAGTGAGATACATGAATAATCAGAACGTTTCTAATGCTAAGAATCATACATACTAAGAGATTTCCAGATGAATCACGTTTAAAAAATGAATCTGGAAGAGATGCATCCAACATAAGCAAAAGCTTCCTAGACGTTGTAAAAACAGGGAACTGGTCGTTCTGAAGATCCTGGAGCTTTGCTGGGAGAGGACGTTCATCATTTGTTACACGTTTAGATCCTATCCTGCTGGCATTTCGTAATTCACGGAAACATTTTTGAACTTCATTGCAAAGAACCATATTTTTGGTGATAAACAATTGTCGTATATGGTTGTATTCAATATTATCTTCAGTGGCTTCCTCATCATGATTTCCTTTAATAAAAATAATATATACGATTTAATCATATTATGTTATAGAGAAAGAAAGAAGTAAAAAGAAAGTAACAGGGGTAAACCTTCGTTTTTCTTTTGCTCAACCTCCTTTCTCCAATGACAGTCAAATCGATTCCAGAGTCTATACAGACAACATGTTGTTTTTCCCGTTCCACTCCTCCCTAGCAACAAGATCGGTTTGTTTGAAATTATATTTATCACAGAATGCTCCTTTTCTGTTACTTTGAATGGAAAATCTTTTTTACAATTCATGTTTCTCATGGCACATTGTGCCATGTCTGTTGTGAATGAGTAAAATTTAAGAATGTGATATTCTGTAGCAATGTGACTTGCAGGAAATAATAACTTTTTTACTTCTTCTGTTTGCGAAAAGGATTTTGAGCATTGAAAATATTTTCGTGGAATTCTTTTTCCTTCTACAAATTTTTCCTGGAGTTTTTCAGGGCATGATACAAAATTTTCAATAATACACTCTTCTCCCCTTAAAATGGATTTTGATATTCTTTGAAATGCCTCTTCTTTTTCTTCCGGATGTTCAATAATATCCCACACTCGTATGATCTCTGTGTATACATTTCGGGATTTTCCATCACTTTCTGACAGTTTCGCTGAAAAGCTGACAGCTATTTCCCATAAAAGAGGAGTTGACTCGTAGATTTCTATTTCCTCATCTATCGTTTGACAGCAGTTGAAAGAAAATTCACCGCAAGCTAGGTTTTGTAATTTTTGGATGACATGTATCGTCCAGCTTTTCGGCAAAGATGGATTGAGTAATTTACTCCAAACTTCGTTTGTACATTCGATCTCCCATTCATGATTTTCAAAAAAATCTGGATCAATCTAAATAAAATATTTTGTATAGAAATTTATGTGCATAGTCTTTTTCTTTCAATATTTAAAAATGGAATCATGAAATTATTTTAAAAGATACATATAAGTCTTATTTTGCTGCGGAGCTAAATAGACTTACTTGAAATTTAGTTCCTTCATTCAAAGTATAATTGAAGTATATCTTGGAGGTTGATGATTCCTAATAATATAATGTTTTTAATCATTATATTTTATAAACATTCTGCATTTTCATTAATCAAGAGAGTAAATCTATATATACATCCCAAATGCCCCCCCCCCCCCACACACACACCAAAAAAAATCATAGTATAAAACGGATTAACTGCAAAATTGTTGCATCAGTATTAATAGCTGAAAAACACCTCGCAATTTCATTAAATCAGATTAAAGGGTCCGATTGATCCCTATGATATTATTATTCAAGAATAATATAAACTAAATATTACCTTTTGACTCTCCTCTAGATTATGTGAACTACATTCTTGTTGTTTTGAAATTGAATTGCATGGTTCATTGTTTCTCAATCCATCTTCAGAATACATGCTTATATCTTGTAAATCTTCGATCATTCGTCTGATTTCTTCCATCAGTTTGTCTTTCTTCAATGGTACGTCATGCACTAGCGGTTCAGATTTAGACTTCTTATGTGTAGTCTTTTGTTCGTTCACGGAATTTTCAAGCTCGTCATTTTTAGCTCTCTGTGGCTTCGCTCCCTTTAATGCTAATCTGAAATACTATAAAAGTGAAACAATTTTAAATGTGAGCAATATTCCAGAAGCACCAAACACAGAGGTTTTCATATATATAACATACTCATCATTTGAAAAATTGCTTCATTTTGGTAAAAGGTCTTGATGAGGAGAGCTTACTGTGTTTTTATTATCATTGATCAAACATTTACCCAGACAAATATGAATAATTTGATCTCCATTCAAACAGACCAATTTGCCCAACACTGGGACCTGAGTCCTGTAGTTATCTTGCATTTTTTTTATTAATTGATTTTTTTGTTTACACTTATTTGTTTATAAAGGTAAATTTTCATCGTAAAGTAATTTGTGGTGGACTCATGCAAAAGGAAACATATTATGCAAACTTTGTTACACGGATAAATGCTTATTTGAATCATCCTAGCACTTTTTCCGATGTAAAGAAACATGAATTCAGAAACAAATTGGTTTTCAAAGGCCAGAACAGAAATTGGAATCGAAGACACTGCCTGTATAAAAAGAATCGACTAAATCGGTCTGCTTTTTTTAATGAATGTAAATATACCATTTAAGACACTAACAATAAATTTGAATTCTTAGTGATCTAATTTCTTATGGTTATTGTACTTACTGGCATTCTTTTATCTTTGTCACTCTTTAAGTATTCTATAGGCAGTTTTTCTTCATGATCTTTAATGTTTGAATGAACTCCCTTTTCACATAGCATAATTGTGACTTCTAAAGTACTTGGATTGTTTTTTGCCTTTGCAACAACATGAAACAAGCTTTCGCCAAAAAGATTTTCTGCCATAGGATTTAACATTGGATACTTTTCCGGATGTTTTTGAAAAGTATCTAAAAATCTTGCCAACAATGACGTATTTCCTGAAAAGTAATTTATACAGCTATATGTAAAAAAAAAAAAAATAGATTTCACTGGAGCTTTTATTTTAAACTTTATTTTCTAAATTAATGTTTCAAATGTTTAACTTCATTTTTGAATACAAGGTTTTCTTGAAATACTTATTGTCAAAATATTTTATTTTCTACAATGTCATGTAGCTCTTAAAGAGGTGATCAAGAAAAGCTTAGATGCACATACTGTGTTTCAACAAAGATAAAAAGTTACCTGTGTCTCTGTCTAATGCTATATAAAGAGCAGCATGTATAGGAGTGTCTCCTTCCTCTACAGAAAGATGACTAGGATTTGCGTTGAAATCAAATAACCGATCCAAAATTTTAAAATGGTTGTTCTGAACCACTGTTTCAATTGCATGTTTTCCATCTAGAATTGAAAATTTAAATTTCAGTCTTTTGATGAAATGTGGTTTTTAAGTTTGGAGACAGGCTTAGGGTATGCTTAATATTACCTGAGAGCAGAGAAGCACCACTGCGCAACATGTTTGTTACAACTGTCAACAGTAAATCTTCCTTGTTCTGAAAGGTTTTACAGTTCAACACCTGTTCCACAGACATTCCAGCAGCAAAATCATTCAAATCTGATGGCGAATGGTATTTTCTGTACTCAGTGACGGCAATATGCATTTGTTTCCAATGTTCTTTATCAGCAAGACCATGCACAATTCTTAAAAATATCTTCTGGTTTATCCTTGTTAGTTTTTCAGGAATATCTGTCCATGAAAAGAAAAGATGAGACTTACATCAACAAACCGATACAAACAAAGGCAGTTCAAATGCTCAAACAGAATGAAAATAACTTACCTGGATTTTCTTTACCTCCTAACGCATTCACAATCAGTTGAACACTTTCGTCTTCAAATTGCTTGTGCATATCTGATTTATGTCTGGTTGCATTAAAAATATTAATCAAATCGTAACATGCAAGGCGCAGTTCGTTTGATTTTAATTTTTCCTTTGCAAATTCTAATCCAGCTTTACATCTTAAAGTACATTGTTTGAGACTTACAGCTTCATTTTCTCTCTCCTTTCTACAATGAAAGGATTAAGTAGTTTGTATCATGTTAATTAAAATGTTTTATTACATCAAGATATGCAGA
Source organism: Saccostrea cuccullata (assembly GCF_032062105.1). Lineage (NCBI taxonomy): Eukaryota > Metazoa > Mollusca > Bivalvia > Ostreida > Ostreidae > Saccostrea > Saccostrea cuccullata. The sequence continues at coordinate 128,412 of NW_026924879.1, forward strand.
AAAACATGACTAAGGTCTACAAATGTGAAAAAATCTCTAAAAATACCTCAATTCCTTCTCAATTCTTAGTTGTTCTAGGTGTTTCTTTTTGTCTGTCTCCATTTGCTTTCGTAACATCAGACTTTTTTGTTTATCTTCCTCTTCCTTTTCCCTAATTTTTGCTTGTTTTTGCACTTCTAAATAATCAGTTACATGGAAAAATTTACACAGAGAAGAGAACCACATAAAAATGAATATCCAAGACTGCAAAATTATATGAATTTTGTATTGAATGTGAACTTACCGCATGATTTTACGAGATCTAAAAGTTCAGGAAAGGATCTTGGTGCACATTTCGATACAGTCTTTTTCTGCTTATTCAAAATTAGAGGATTAACATCCGCTATTAGCAGTCTTTGAACTACTTGCATTTGAACTCCACGGTGTACATGAAATGTCCTCTGGTTAACAGCAAGGTGAAGAACAGTATTTCCATGTGAATCTTGGATATTTTGTTCTCTTTTCCTAACTAATGGATAAATAATTTTGTCGAGGAAGGTCATGTACCCTATGATTTGAATAAAATGAGACACATTATTATCAACATTTACTAAATAAAGCGTGATAATCTTTTTAAGCCCTCGTAAACGAAGTTTCGGGGGAATATAGTTATGCCCTCGTTGACGAAGTTTCGTATATAGTTTTTGTAGTGTCCGTCTGTCTGTTTCTCTGTCTGTCTCTTTGTCTCTCTGTTTGTGTGTTTGTCCGCAAAATTTTTAACCTTGCCCATAACTTTTAATTTAGTGGAGCTATGACTTTCATATTTCACATGTGTATTTCTTGTGACAAGACCTTTATTTTGGGAACCACCTAATTTGACCTTCTAACCTTGACCTTGGAGTTTGACCCACTTAAAAACAAATATTTTAAATTTTTACTTTGGCCATAACTTTTTAACAGTAGATACTAGGACTTTTATAATTCGCATATATATTCTTTATGACAAGACATTTAATTGGATAACACGAACCTTGACCTTTTGACCTTGACCTTGGAGGGTTACGTACTAATGAAAAATCATTAACCTTAGCAATAACTTTGAACGGTAAAGAAAAGGCCAGGGCTTTCATACTTTACATATTTAATCCTTGTAAGAAGATGCTTCATTGTATACTAAGAGCTTTGACCCTTTGACCTTGGAGTTAGACCTACTTTTAAAAAACAAACATTGACCAAATCTTTTAAAGGGTCAGACCTAGTGCTTTTATATTCATGCATTTAATTCTTGTGAAAAGACCTTTCATTTGATATCATGATCTTTGACCCTTTTGACCTTGACCTTAGAGTTTGACCTACTTTTGAATTTTTTTTACCCTTGACCCTAACTTTTGAACGGGTCGGGCTAGAGCTTCCATACTTCACAAATGTATTTTTTATGGAAAGACCTTTCATTGGAAACCAATTACTATGACCCTCTGACCTTGACCTTGGAGATTTCCGGACTATGAAAATACTTTAAACTTTGCAATAACTTTTGAACTGTCAGGGCTAGGGCTTCCATACTTCATAAATGTATCCTTTGTGACATATCCTTTTATTATATACCAATAACCTTGACCTTTTGACCTTTACTTTCAGATTTCCGGACTTATAAAAAAGTATTTACCTTGGTAATAACTTTTCAAGAATGAGGGCTAGGGCTTTCATACTTCACGTATGTAATTCTTGTGACAAGACCTTTCATTCAATACCAATAACCTTGACCTTCTGACCTTGATCTTGGAATTTTATTTACTTTTAAAATCTTTTAACCATTATCATTACTTTCGAATGGTAAGAGCTAAGGCTTCCATACATCACCCATGTCTTCTTTGTTGAAATACCTTTCATTGGATACCAATTATATTGACCTTCTGACCTTAATCTTGATGATTTCCGTACTTTTGAAAAAACTTTAATCTGGCCATAGTTGGGAACAGATGGTAATAGGGCTTTCATGTTTCACAATTATATTTCCAGTTAAGAGACCCTACTTTGGGTACCAATATATTAAATTTCGTATTTAAGAAAAAAGTTTTATCTTCACTATGTTGCCATACGGGGTCATCAATGTTTCACAAACACATTTTGATGTATTAGAAATTAGATACTAATACAAGTCTTTTTTTTCCATATTACACAAATTCATTTGTTGTTTATTCTAGCTACTATTCCAGCTAAAAACTTTTATCTGAATTTTTTTGTAATATTTGCAGTAATAAAAAGGCCCTAAGATAAATGTGGTACACTTATGAGGATACCTTTTCTAAATAACGCATTATTATTTTGATTTTTCGAAATAATGTAATTTATATTTTGCACAAACCAGTTGCCAATGTAAGTCTGACGCATGTGTGAAAGAATGATTCGCCTTTTTCTATAACCATTGTATGATAGTTGCTTCCATTATCCAGTAATTCCATTATTAATTGAACAACCCAAGGATGTTTTTGCACTTTGTTTATGTTGCAAAGTATTTTGAGATCAAATGAATATTTGTATCCTTCGACCCAGGTTGATATATCCATGTATACATTTTCTGCTGCACACCATTCGTCGTTTTGGATTAGTCTATATAGAGCTTTCATCCAGTCACATTTGCAAAAGCGCTCCAAGCCTCGAACATCAAAGAAATCAATTTCTACAAATGAAATAAAAACTCGATATTTATAATGATATTAGATTTTAAAACGCCAAAAATGTAGACAATATTTAATCTATATACAATAAAAGATTAATAAAAAATAATTTTTTCTTATACCCTATACAAGAAATTGTATTAATAATTAATTTGATTTTTATTTTTTATAATTTTACATTGAAAAAGAATGTTTATTATTTTGTTAAATCGAAAAGAGGCTTAATACGAGCAAGTTTCAAAAATGAGGAACTCATGTGTACTGTAACAAGTTTTAATAAAAATAAGTCAAATTTATTTTTAGGGGGTAAAATAATTCAGGCATTTGTTCACAAAGAAGAAAAAATATAAGGATAGTGAAGAAGACAAAATAGCATTGATCATGTACAGTTCTTTGTATTCCTTGATGACAGAACAGCTTGAGAATGCAGAGGAAAAGGAGAGCAGATGAAAATGCTTTTGTATTCGGTCTTCAATAAGTGAGTTGATAAAACCTAAATTAAGTGTACCTTGTCCTTTTTAAATGTTTGTATGTTGTTGGATTTCTTATTCGATTTTTTACTTGTTAGAATAACGTCCCCATATCCATATCAATTAAATGGCAACCCCAATTTCACACGCGAAAGCGGGGGGACATTAAATCTCATTTGTCTGTCCGTCTATCAATCAGTCAGTTAGCCTGTTACAAAAACTTTATTATATATTTGTCATAACTTTTGAATGAAAAGAGGTAGGACTTTCATATTCACCTTATTGTACATTTCCCCTAACACACTTTGCTTCTTAGTCGTAAGTCTAACGCGGCTCATGAAAATCGCACCGGCCTTCCAAATCATTTTGGGAATCACCGATCAGTGCAGCGCCTCTTAACAACGCAAGATTTAGGCAACGGTTAGGAAAACAGCACAAATTGGTAATGACTCACAATTAGTAACACGCTGATATCATAGTATTTATATCTCAGCATGTATATATGGACTTTATTTGCAATAAATGAACCCCTTTTCAATATATTTTTCAAACTTCGTACATTATATAATACTGCTACATTTTACATACCGTCCTCCTCACAAACAGCATAGGCGCTGGCAATTTCAAACAATAGATCATCCAGATTTACATTGGTCAAACTATTGGAGAGATTATAGGCATCAATAAAATGGAAAAACGCCTCTTTATACCGCTGTAGACCAGCAAACGATTTTCCAAGTCTTACCTTGGCCTAAAAGTTTGAGAAAAAATATTATCGTTATATATTATAACAGGTGCAGCTTATTAAATATAAAAGTAGATATAATTATCATAATCGTTAAAAAGATGTATTTTGTTTACCTGGTAAGACTTTTCAATGAATGCCTTGAATTGTTCAGCTTCTTCGATAACCTTTAAGTGTTGACCAAGATCAAGAAAGCAATCTGATATCTTGCAAAATAGGTTTACTTTTTCTGCGTTGCTGGCAGCATTCATATGATTCTTTGCTTTTTTATAAGATTCCAAAGCAGGTTTTAGCTTCTTTGCTTTCAATGCCCTGTCACCTTCATTTCTATGAAGATTAAATTCAGTTTTGTCTGATGATTTGCTCAGTGATTTCGACGAGTGATGATGTTCTTCATTTTTCATATCCTGACTATCTGAAAGTGAGGGCTTTAAATCAACCTTTGCAGCTTTATTGTCTTCACTTTTAAGCCTGTTTTGGTCGTCTTTAGAGTCGCGCTTGTCTTTGTTTTCGCAAACAGTGTCCTCGTTTTGTTCTACGAGGGGCTGTAGAGAATTATCTCTTTCTGTAAATACATAAGCCTAATTTGTTTTAAGAATGTTGAGGTACAAATACAGCTATAAAAGGGAAAAAGAACGCTTTGGTATTCATATAGAGAAACATAAAAACATGCATTTTAAATGTTTTTGATACCATTTTATACTCTATAGATAAACTCTGCAAATCATTTAACTTCCAAAAACAATAGAATCTGATTTGCAAATCGTCACTTGTCTGTTATGTCTGAGCTTCTACAGATCGTCTTGTTCTGGCCAATTTAATTCACAATAACATTTTGCGTAGGCTAAAACACATTCGTTAAGGTTGTAAAGGTTGTAAAGCTTCGTTTAAATTGTAAAAAAGAAACGAAATTGAAGAGAACGACATACTAGGTAAAACAAGTTAAGATTTTAAATTTTACGTTTTGTAAATAAAAAACAATTCATTCGATACCACAATATTATATGATATATGATTCCAAATTTCATTAGGTATTGGATTAGCGAGTAATAACCTCTTATTCCTTCTGAAAGGAGCTGAATAACCTTTGAATCTCTACATTTATCAACATAGTCTACAGCCATCTTTCCCTTTGCATCTCTTAGATCAGGTGAAACTCCCATTTGAAGAAGTTTTTGCACAACCTCAGGAAATGTGGCAAATTGAGATGGATTAGGCACTTTCACGACAGAATGCAGCGGAGAATTTCCGTTCTGATCTATCATTTCCAGTGGAACTTTTTCCATGCATAGGAGCATTGATGTATTCCCTAGGAATATGAGGGGAAATTTTTTTTATGACTTGAATAATTCTGTAAATTGTAAAACATATTAATGTTGCATTAGAGAAAACCTTGCTTTTTTCGCAAATTTTTATTTATAATAGTTTTTTTAATCATTCGTTTGTTTTCGTATCTTTTATGAATTGTTATAACTATTCAGCCGCTTGGGGAATACGTTAGAAGAAGAGCGTCATATAAAGTTATTCAAAAAATATCAAATTTAAAGACAAAGTCTTTGCCAAATGATAGTTGACAGCTTTAGATATCACATATAAATATTGACTAATATCTGATGGTTATTTTGTTGACTTCCAGCCTCTTTCACTTCCTGAAAATTTTGAAATTTTGAACAGGGAAAAAGGATATTTAGTCTGGTCCTGATTTTTAAAAAGAAGGCTTGAAATAACTTCTAACGGCAAATAATTATTATTTGGTCCAGCATAGTTTTTTAACCTATTTAAAGTATACTGAATCCGAAAAAATATGCTGGCCTTCATGAAAATAGCGTTAAACAGGTCAGAATGGCGATTCAAAATGGCGGACATCCAATTTTTCTAATTTTCTTTTAATGTAGTTCAAAAAGGAGAAATAATGCGTGAATATCTCACTGAGTGTAATACAAGTATAAAAATGATAATAGAATGCTAACATTATAAGTTAAACTCAGAAAATTTAGTCGTTTCTACACTTAATTCGAATTTTCTCTGATTTTTTTGTCTATTGTTTCTATATTCCGCTTTGCTTAGGATTTTACATTTGCAAATATCCATACACTGCAGATTTGTATTTTTCCCTCTACATCTCACTATTCTACAACTGAATGATGGTGCAGCTGTTAGTTAAAAGTCAAAATGGCGATTCAAAATGGCGGATATTCATCTTTTTCTTCAAATTATTTAATTCTTAATGTCGTTTACATAGGAGGAAGGATTAGTGAATATTTTACTGAGCGTAGCACAACTATGTAAAATAACAACAGAACACCAATTTGATCACTTTAAATCGGAAAATTTAGTCGTTTAAATTTAATGTGTTAATTAGCTCAAAATGGCAATGACGTCTTATACACTCGAATTTCGCAAAATACCCAAACTGCTTAATTCTGGATCGTTTTGCAGAAAATTAATTACAATTTGTTTGTTTTTTTTTTTTATTATTCATGAAATAATGTTCAGATATGCAATGAAAGTTGGGGGATATTTTTGTTAATGACTTAGGATTTTCATAACACGCATTTTTGTTTAATTACATGACGACAACTCCGAAGACATTTTACCTTTTACCTGTATCACCATGCTTCTGCATATAAAAAGTTAATAATGTCAAACAATTATTGCTGTTTTGAGGACAATATGAAAATTAAGCTACCCCAAGAGCAGTATCCCCCGAGCATTAAGGCGAGTGAACATTCAGTTGTTGGAAATTATTGATCTATTTTTAGTCCAGTATAGAAAAAATATAAATGTTTATGTTCACGTGGAAGGTCGTGTGCAACATAACTTAGTATGCTTTTTAAAATGATTGACCACGACCATTTATAGGGCTAGTAATTGTTACATCATATAAATCTGAATACATTATAATATCCAAATATAAACATATATATTAAGAATTATCAGTATAATATACATAAACCATAAATTTTCTTGATTATCTAGCTCTGATTCTGTGTCCCAACATTTGCATTTTGTTATTTTCAGTCAGAAATTCATCTGCATTCTCAAATATTTCATGCTGTGAATGGATAATTTTGTATTGAGCAGTGTATATAAATTTAAAAAATCTGAAATTCATAAAATCTGAAAGAAGAAAATGTTTGTGTTCAATCCCCCTCGATTCTTGATACAACCTTACACTATACTTACAAAGAAGTGTGGATCAAGTTGCCTTGTAATGTTCTTGAAGTGTTCAAGAAAATGTTGTTGTCAATAGAAGTGTTGACTAGATCGAAATCAGGAATGGCTTAGGCCTATTGGTACGAAAGCTTGTAAGTTACAAGAATCACGAGGAATCTGCAGGCGCTCTTAAATTGCATTACTTTACAACTTTTCTCACCAAAATATGCACACAATGTGATTTCAGATGATCAAGGTTGAGGATTTTGAGACTAGAATGACCTTTTTACGGTCTTCTCCGAAGGATGGTCTCCACATATTTTGGGTTTCCCATAGCAAAGCATGGACACTGTCATTATATTCATATGAGAGACCGGGGTATCATTTAATGAGCTAATTGCTCACAGTATCTCTAGTTCATTTTGCATATGCTTTTGTAAAAAAAATAGACTTTTCACATTTGAATAAATATGTTCTTCTTGAATGTTGGTTGATTGATTGTCTATTGCTAAACGCCGAGTCAGCGATTTTTCAGCCATGTTGCGACGGACTATCAGTTTAAATAATCGGTTTTTGAAGGATTTTGGTTTCTCTGGCGGCCTCCAGTGAGCTTACTCTTTTTCGAACTCCAGAGAAACGATCTTTTACATGCCAAGGGGGTTGCCATCCTTGACACGGGGAACCATGTTACTTGAATGTTGAAAATACCAAAATTCCGAAGACAGACTGAAACATATAGCAAATAAAGCTGGAATAGAACATGTTAGGGGATAATACTAAGTTCTTATAAGTGCTAAAAAGCTAGAAATCGGACAAGGATTTCTTCAGTTATATTTGATGGTGTGCCGAGGGATGTTGAGGTAGAAGTGCGAGTTGATAATGACAGGTTTTGGGAGTGATTTTAGGTGGACGGGGGCTCAAAGGCTTTGAAACACATACAGTCAAATTTGGAAACTCTGAAGTGAAGTTTGTTTTAACTAAATCCAGACAAAAATGAATCTTTTCAAGTACTTTTTGTGCATATTTAATGGACTAATCAATATAATATACATACTATGTATAGTAAAAACAAACTGTAATTTATTTTCTGCAAAACTAACCAGAATTAAGCAGTTTCTATGAAATTTGAGTGTATCAGACGTAATTTTGAATCGCCCTTTTGAGCTAAATAACACATTTCAAATTTAAACGACTAAATTTTCGATTTGAAGTGATCAAATTAGTGTTTTGCTGGCATTTTACATAGTTGCACTACGCTCAGTAAGATATTCACAAATCCTTTCTCCTTTGTAAACGACATTAAGAATTAAATAATTTGAAGAAAAAGATGAATATCCGCCATTTTGAATCGCCATTTTGACTTTTAACTTAAAGCTGCACCATCATTCAGTTGTAGAATAGTGAGATGTAGAGAGAAAAATACAAATCTGCAGTGTGTGGATATTTACAAATGTAAAATCCTAAGCAAAGCGGAATATAGAAACAATAGACAAAAAAAAAATCAGAGAAAATTCGAATTAAGTGTAGAAACGACTAAATTTTCTGAGTTTAACTTATAATGTTAGCATTCTATTATCATTTTTATACTTGTATTACACCCAGTGAGATATTCACACATTATTTCTCCTTTTTGAACGATATTAAGAGAAAATTAAAAAAATTGGATGTCCGCCATTTTGAATCGCCATTTTGACCTCTTTAACGCCATTTTCATGAAGTCCAGCATATTTTTTCAGAATCAGCATACTCGAAATAGGCTAAAAAACTATGCTGGACCAAGTAATAATTATTTGCCGTTAGAAGTATTTTTTTCTATAAATCGGACCAGACTAATTTTGTCTAAAACTTTGTTGTGCATGTCATTTAAACGTACCGGTAATCAAGGAAAATCTTGCTGCTGCATGTAACGGTGTATCCCCCTCCCATTCTTTGAAACTAGTTAAGTTGTTGCTTCCTTCTGGATTTGTGGTGATATGAACGATAAGGGGCACAATCCATGAACTGACTTCCTTCACAGCTTGTTGTATGATAAGCGTAAATAATGTGTTGTACTTAATTGTACTGAAGTCTGTATTCCTGGCAATACCCTTTGCTTCTATTTCAATCAAGAATTGTAACGTTTATAAATTGCATGGGAAGTCTGATGGAGAAAAGGATATTGATAACCATTTATTTTGAGAAATATTGAATATTTACCACTGTTTTGGTCTATTCCAATAACGAGGTGCTTAATGCATAACCATTCTGATTCTTTGCTGAGTCTTTGTAACACAGAAGGCAAGAAATCAACTGGAGCGTCTGCGAAGGCACCGTACCTTTCGTTTTTTTCAAAGTCTTATGGTTGGATAAAAAAAGCGAATACAATTGATTATATTATTTAAACGGATTATTTAAACGGACTATTTCTTCATTGTAAAAAGTTCCAGTATCTTTTATAATTAAATACGAGAAATATGTTTTAAAAGGAATTTAGAAATTTGCATTTTTTTACTTTACTAAGTATGGAATTGATTTACATGTAAATACATGTAAAATAATGCCCTTCAGAAATTAAGCGTACGTGACAAATCTGAGATACATATAGAACCAAAATTTTCCTTAAACACACGTGTATTTCAAGCAAATAATAAATGTAAGTATAAAAAAATATAATTTATTTACTAACCAGACAGGTATTGGAATGATTTGACACTTTCAATAACAAGTTCACATTTGTCTTTGTTGGCAATCTCAGAGATATTTACTCCTTCCATAGCAGCCACAAATGCCTCGGTGTTCTGTCCATTTCTTCGTAGTAACTGAGACTTTCTCCAGTGGCCCTACCATAAACACATATGTTCATGTACAATGTATCATTGAGTTAAATGCTGACTGACGTTTTTCAGAAAATAATTGTTAGTCCATTATTTAACACTGATTTGACGACGGATTTTTCCCGTTATTTCCTGATCATGACAGCGAGCACACGGCGGGTGTGACCGGTCAGCAGGGGATGTTCAATCCTCCATAGCACCTGATCCAACCTCTGATGTTTTGGAGATCCGTGTTTGCTCTCCTCCTAATTTGTATTGTTTTATAGGCTTTTGATATTGAAAACTGTTCGTTATCTCATTATGTACATGAATATCAATATAAAGCTTTTCTAAAAAATTATCATAATTTACTCTAAATGATTCTGGTTCCGTATTTTCAATGAGACCTCTGATCAACACGTCATTTTTCATGTCATTACAAACCATCCTCTCAATAACCCATTATCATGTTAAGATAATAAATTAATATTATTATTTGCTCAATTTTAATTTTTCTCCTAGATTTTTTAATATATCAAAAGTTCTTATTGCTATCATACCTTATCTTCTTTTTAAGAAATATGTGTGAAGGGGTTTACGTGAGAGTGTGGTTTTTGTGATATGAATTAGAAATTTCTCGTGTTTTGAACAATATTAAACGCAAATCCAAAATACCATTGATTTTCATAAGTTTATTTGTAATGAATGAATAATATATTTTTGTAATGTTATTTTACAACCGTTGCCTATTAAGTATTACATGTAGGAAACACTCGATAAAATAAGTGATATTTTTTTTAATTTGCCAAAAAAGGTATTTTCTACCATTCGTAAAATCTTTTCAGACTTTTAGTGACAATTCAGCTGTAAGATTGAATGATAAGGCTTCCATCTTAAGAAAAGGCATCGTTTAAATGGACAAAGCTTATAAATAGTTTCATAAATGATCAATATAGATAACTTAAATACCTTCATCCATGTCTTGTCTATTTCGATCGCCAACTCCGCGTCTTTTAAGGCCTCTTGTAGATGATTACGTTCCGTATAAACTGTACATCTATTGGTGTAGAGAATGGCACTGTCTCTGTATAATTTATCACAGCGGGTGGACAAATTAATGGCTCTACTATAAAAAAGGAGAGCCTGCTCGTATTGTTGCTTCTCCTTTGCTGTATTTCCTTTCTCTTTGAGTTCAAGAACATGTCTTCGAACAGTTTCTGAATAAGTAAGAAGGTGACTCATATCATCTGGCTTTTGAAAACCATCAAAACAAGCAAGAGACCAAGAGGAAGGCATTACATCAATGCCTGTATTTACAGATTATATAGGAAATTTTTTAATATTTTCAGACCAAGGAAATTGAAATCGAAGAATTTCGTTGACTTAAAGAATAAAAAACGATAAATTAATACACAAACCAGAATCATTAAATATGTTTGATAGAGATTCAAAGCATTTGTCAGTACGATTACAGTAGTCAATGGGAAGTTTTTCGGTTTCGTCAAAAATAAAAGCGCTGCAGCCAGATTGAATGCAAAGCAATAGCAAGTTATTCCTCTCCACATCACTACAGGATTTAAACCGAACGATGGCGTGTAGAGCTGAATAGCCATATCTATCAACTGCGTCCTTTTTCTCCTGGGTGTCCAGATAATTTCTAAAGAACAGTTTTATTAGTTCGTCATTCCCTGTCAAAACATTAAGATCAGAATGTTATATTCATATTATTTCACGATTGAATATATTTTGAATATGAACTTGCTTTTAAAAAAAACAAAATAGATTGTATATTCTAAATTTCAATTACCCGTTTCTAATGTCTTAATGAGAACAATATGAAGAGCTGGAGCTCCAAACTTTTCTTCGATATCTTGGTAAGGAGAACCGTTTTTTTGAAGTGCAACAGCAAGTCGCATCCCATATCTTTTTAAATCAGGAACAGAAAGATCCTTAAAAAGACAGGCAATCGAAACATATTTGGCAGAAACGTTCGGAATCGAAAAATCCAAAGAACTCCTCGGGCCTCTGTGTTCCCCGGTTATAAGTAAGCTGACGCCTTCCCAGTAATGACTGCTAGCCAACCTTTGTAATAGTTTCTCTTGAGCATCGGCTTCGAGGGATTCGGGGTTTAATTCTTCATGTTCTGCCAAAAGTGAATCACAATTTCCTGCAGAAAAAGATATGTTTGTTGCATTATTTGATAAACCAATAAGGGTTTTTTTCACTGCACGATAAATATGTTGAAGATCATAAGGTTTAATAACAGATTTTAACTTAAGAATTTAAAACAAACCTGTAGTTTTTGTGCATAGATTTAAACAAATTCAACAAATTAGGAATTTGACGTAAGAAAATATTGCCCTTTCTGATTCTTTTTTTTTTTTAAATATTCATACATTTTACCTGTAGTAAAGAAGTCGAAAAAAAGTGTTTATCATGTCCAAAAATTTAATTCTTTTGACGTGTTGACTTATTTCCTTTTGACAGATCTATACATCTGCTTTCAAAAGAGTATGATACTTGGACGTATCATTTTCTTTTTCTGACATTCGCCATTCAGAGAAGGATTCAATACACTGTTAATATCACACAGCAATACATTCAATGTATATTATTATATTCTACATTTAAAAAAAGATGTGTTAATGGAACAATGATGCTCCGTATGACAGCTTATTGCGAGGGTTGAACTTTCTGAAATAGAAGACAAACTCAAAGGTCGAGGTCAAAATTGTTGGTTTCGCAAGAGGAATAAACATGTGAAATATGCAACCTCTAATTACATGTATAACTGTTTGAATGTAGTGGCCAAGGTCAATGTTTTAATAGGTCAAACTCTAAAGTCGAAGTCAAAGGGTCAAAATATTTATACCCATAGAAATCTCTTATAACATTAAATACACATGTGATGTATGAAAGCCCTAGACCCGACTGTTCAGAAGTTATGGCTAATATTTAAGTTAAGCAATTTTATACTCCAAGGTCATAGGTCAAATTTGCTTGTACATGATGAAAGGACTTGTCTCTAGGAATATACATGTGAAATATTAAAGTCACCGCTCTGCTCACTTATAAGCAAGAGTAGAGTTTTTGCAGACAACTGCAGACAAAGAGACAGTCAGAGGAAAGGACAGAGCAAAATTTTTAAACATGGGTTTACCCCTCCCGAATTTTCGATTTTAGGGCATTTAAACTCAGAGACAAAAAAAGAAAGGACTGAAATCACAGTTATCTTCTAATTGTATAATTATTTTACATCTGGCAGGTTTCATGTTTCATCTCGTGCTAACTTTTTATCAATTCAGTCGCCCGCGTGGCGCAGTGGTTAGAGAGTCTGCTTTAGAGTCGGGAAGTAAGCAGTTGACGCTTATTATGCCACGAGTTCGAATCCCATTGTGGGACGTGGAGACCGTTCCTTCGGGTGAGTTTGTTTAAATTGATGTACCGTGTCGCAGTAGGTGCTGGCAAAAAAGATTTCATTCTGCTCAATATTGTCCTGAGTGACGAGCATACTGTTAGGATAAAATTTGCAGCTCTCCGTCGGGAAGTACCACGTGAGTGAAATTTTCGAGAGGGCCGTTAATCAACATATAATCAATCAATCAATTGATAAATCCACGGTTTTTCTTCTCATTATTATTTTTTTAAAAATACTAAGATCTTACTCTAGCTCTGAATGATATTGCTAAAAGAAATATACATTTTAATTGTGAATGCATATAACATAGAAATATAGCAATCAATTTGTATAAATTAAATACCTTGATGTCTGTGAAGCTGAGTTATTGTAACGATAAGTTCTTGTAGAAAAGTTATTGCGTTTTCCTGGTCACCTTGGGGTAGTGTCACATTGTAGCCTTGAATCAAGATATTCAGAGCCTCGTAAAAATTATTCAAACCTTTGTAAGCAGCAGCTGCCCGCCAATACCCCTAAAAATTCACATATATGACCTGATAAGAGCATATTTATGGAGAAAAAGGATAATAAGGCAAATACAATCTCCACTACCTACTTGCAAAGAAAATATCTTTTTCAAACAAATTCTTTAAAAAATGATGATTTTTCTCCAATTGGGGTAAAAAGATTCCAAAAGACTTCTTTAGCAATTATGACTATTTGTGTGATGTTTTTTAACGAATATTTCGTGCTTATGTCCATTTTAACATACAAATCATGTAATTGCATCAACTTGTAGAAATCACCTTAGCCCAGAGAGGGTCCATATCAATGCATTGTTGGGCATCCGCCAAAGCCAATCCGAAGTCCCCCATTTTACTTGAAACCAATGAACGATTGCTGAAAATTTTCGGTAGTTCTTCTCGGACATTTAGGAAAGGGCCACACATATTGAAATGTTCAACTGCTGTATTATACATTGCAAAAGCACTGGCGTAGTCTCCACGTCTCAGGCTTTCTTCCGCGTGAAATTTGTATTGTTGTAGTTGAAAAAAAGCCCATTGACCCACTGAAAAAAGCACATTGTTTCTCTGAATAATGTTATCTTTACATTTAAACTATGAAGGTTTTCAAATTTTACCAATTTCTGTTAGACAAACGTTATGTATATACACTGTATAAATAAAATAAACAAAGCATCCAACTTTCTAGTTGTGTGTCTCTATATATGTAACATCTATACACGTAAGGTCCAAATAAGATCGTGAAGTCTCTTGTCAATGGCCTTAAAGCAAAAACTATTTAATTATCCTGCAAAGGTAGGTACATGTAAGATCTAGCTTCTAAAAACGGCGTGTATTGTTTCTTGCGTAATGGCCAGCTGTTGATATATTTATACTGTAAAATGAGAAAAATTTAGCGCATACGAATTTTAACGCAAACACAAGTGGGAATGCATCGGCGCAAATAAATTTTAGCGCTTGTACTTGTCAGTAAAATATTTATAAATGTGATTTTTTGTTTATTTTTAATCCACACTCGTATTTAACTTTTTGGTTTGTCAAGCGGAAACGGAAACACATTAGTACTCCAGTATATATAAAGTAAACATTCGTTAACTTTACCGCGTACGTGTTATCACATAGACGTGGTACACTGTTAAAATTTATTTTAATTCTATTTTCAATTAAAGGAAATGGAATATTTACTTATTTAAATCACGTAAAAACAATGCATGCATCTACAGAAAATTACTTAGATAAAACTGTAATCCTAATTAGGTATTGTCTGCAAGCTCAATCGCCATGCTTGATTGCATTGTTTACCTCGAGCCGATAGATGATTGGCGCTCTGAGAAGCCAAACTTTGAGGGTGATAATGATAATAATCGGCTAAGAACTACCGGGCTTACAAAACACTGAACCAAACTTCTAAGTGTTCGCCTAACCTTTTTTAAGGTTTAAAGAACAAATGCTTAATTCTTTAATTCTTGGTTAATGATGCATATTTAAGTTCGATGTTGCGTAAATTTCATGTAAGTATCTCGTCAGAATTTTAAGCAAAGTGTCAATGAAATGATGGACCCTCAAAATTCACACAAATATCTCTATGAAGTAAGACCACCGCTTGCTCTAACTACTACAAACCAATCTTTACAATCTTTACTGTAGGAAACCATGTACCCCTGATTAGGAGATTCACACATCTGCTCAGCTGCCACACCTACCGCATAGATCTTTCCAAACCGTTGAAATTGTGTGGAAGGGAGGGGGGGGGGGGCTTTGACATTCCTTATAAAAATCCCAAATATGTTCAATGAGATTCAGATCCGGGAATTTGACAGTGTATCATCACACAAATGTCTTTTGGTCAATATCCTAGGGTGTTTAGCACATACGTGCACCGATTTAAGGATGATTCAGACTGCTTGAGTTGATATTAGACTGTGACGAGCACCGATTTCTTATCATTTTCATAAGATTGAAATTTTTTTTTATGTTTCTAAGATTGTTTCAAGACAATTTAACACTCTTTTAACCTGGTTTGACGCGAAATTTTGGCCTTAAACGAAGATCAGGGTCACTTCCGGTTTGGTTAAATTTTGTCCAAAAGTTTCAAATTGTGATAAATTGGCGGTGAAAAATGACGCACAGCCTATAGAAAAACGTGTTTAAATGGGTTTTGATACTGGTTGTTAATTTTTAAAAGTAATAACAAGGTCAATTAAACACTATAGAATAAAAGTGAGTAAAACATGGTGCAGGGATGGTCCAGATATCAACATTCCAACGCTCTCCCTTCTATCTCAATGGTCATTTTTCCAATCTTTTGTGTTTTTTAGAGAAACCAGTTTTTTAAATTTGATAATGATCACAAAAATATGCTAATTACACGAAACACTTGCCGCAAAGTAAAGATTTATTGTTTTTAAGCATCGTAACGGTACATTGGTTTTCATAGGTGATATTTTATTTTGTTTCTACAATTGTTGAGAAGACTCATTTGTTGTAATAATTTGAAAATATCATACCATTGTATAAAGTAGTTTTTAAATAAATACATTTATTTTAAAGTGAACACTTAGAAGTTTTGTTAGGTGTACATTAACTGAATTATAATTCGGCAGAACTTTCTGTCCTCCGAACATGTGCAATGCTAGTGTGTATATAAAATCAAATGACCCTTCGACATTACGTAATCGCGTGTTCCGGTTTACATGTACTTATGTAAAAGCTTTGAATACAGCCAAAAAATGATATTTAGAAATTCTTTAGCGCAAAATAAATTTTAGTGCTCTTGGCTCTTGCGCCAAAAGCGCTAAAATTAGTAATGCGCCAAATATTCTCGTTTTACAGTATAAACAAGCAAGCACGAATTTAACTCTGCATACCATTCAATAAATGAACCTTAATTTATCTAGAATTCAAACATGGTAATGCTGTAATGCGCGTCCTTCGATCCATCAAGTATGCAACTTTTGGCCAGCTTTATTTAAAAAAGATACTGCTTCAAAAAATTGAACCTGTTCACTACTCTGGAGAATAGATGCAAAATCTTAAGACAGCTTGGACGTACGTGTATGCATCACTTATCAATCATCAATGCAAGTTTTCATAATTATAGGGTAACCTTTCACAATAATTGCGGCACAAGTCTTTTTCAAGGAACTTTAATACACGCCATTTATTTATCAAGCAACCAAGAACGATCCAAAAATGTTTTGTTTATTAAGTTATTTGCATTTTTTATTTTGTAAAACATTTTTTATATAAACCGATTCGCGGTTTAGAAAGCGTACGTAAACTGCTGATTTAACACGTAATCTGATCCAGCCAAGTTACAGTTTAACTCGGGTAGAGCTATTAAATTCATTAATATTCCTTAAATATTTTCCAGCAATTAATTAAAAGTTAACAAATATTGATTGCTATTTTAGCTGTGCTAAATCCTCAAGAAGACACACAATACATTTTTCGTTTAAAATTAATAACCTGGTATATAAAGATATACATGTAATTACTTTCTAGGATGTAGATATAGTAATTTAGTATACTTACTTTGATCTACACTAGGAAATCCTCCAAATGGATTCATCTTAAATGGTGGATTTTGTCGTGGAAAATGTGCAGTTGTATGATCAAGAATATACTCTGAATGAATGTCGAAACCAATTTTAATATGATTTCATCTCTTTAAGGTATTTGAATCCATGCACTCAGAAACCTCAGAAAAGCGAATTGCCCCAGACACAGGTGAGTTTTAGGGTTCTTTCAGCTTAATAAGTGTTCCTAAAAAATTAAAAAGTCTTATGACTGTTGGCAAAATTTAAAATGCGAATAAAACGAATGTATCCTTAAAGTAAAATACGAAGTCACTTACAATATGAGAATAAAGAATTTAAATCATATATAATATGAATAAATATTTATCAATTTCAAGATACATAATAAAAACTCCTCGATCAAATAAAATGTGATTGACAATCTCTCTGAAGATTTTAATTTCAAAGTACTCGAAAATCTAAGAACTTTCCGATTTAATGTTTAATGGACCATCATTAAATTTTGAAATTTGCTTAAGAACCTTTCGGATTTATCAATTTGTACAGTTTTGTATGATTGTGCAAGTATGTTACCGATATATGAAATTCACTTGAAATAAAGGAAACAAGCCCGTGATACGCTACGGGAGGGGATGCATTCACTTTCTGAGAAAAGTTTTCTTGTGACTGGTATGGAGACGCCACCAATTGCCAATTGAGGGCTTTTTTAGACCCAATGTTGCCAATCAGTTTTATTGAGCATAGACTCTTTTTTCTTTTTCTTTAAGCACAGGGCGTTACATGTTGCTAGTCTTGTTGTACATTCATTTGACAAGCATGGAATATTCAACTTTTAAATTTTTGTTTGTGATTTATTGTGAATTTGAAGTTTATTTATACATAAGTGTTTTGATTTTATTGATTTTTTTTAAATGCCCCATGAATGGTTAAGCGCAACATATTTACATTTTATTATCGATGTGGTTTACAATGGTATCGATTATTGTTACAAGGAACACGTCTCCCACTGACTGGGTATGGTTTTCATGTCGATTTGCAGATGACCCGTGAATAAAATGTATTTACAATACGACTCACTTTAAAAAAAAACATATCAGTGTAATTTACCACAAAGGAAAATATTCGTCTCTAAAATAATCGTAAAAAACCTAAAAGATGTTGATATACACAGTAGGGGATGGGAGGGGGTGAAGTAGAAAGAAATTATGAAAATGTATTTTTTAACAAAAATGTCAAAATGTTGTGACACATTTATTAATCCTTTAAATATTTTCATTTATTTCTGAAATTAATTTATTCATTTGGCATAAAAATACTCTATTCATATACCAGTTGTTATTTTAATTTTTCACTAACAATTATAAGACCATATCATGACAATTCCAGTAACCTATAACTTCAGATTAAAAAAAATTCTCGGCGTGTTCCTGTCCCGTGGGGATCCGGGTTAGAATAGGTCCTCAGTACCCCTTGCTTGTCGTAAAAAGCAACTAAATGGGGCAGTCCTTCGGATGAGACTGTATTAACCGAGGCCCCGTGTCACAGCAGGTGTGGCACGAGAAAGGTCACTCCCCGCTCAAAGGCCGTAAGTGCCGAGCATAGGCCTAAATTTGCAGCCCTTCACCGGCAATGGTGACGTCTCCATATCAGTGAAATATTCTGGAGAGGGGCGTTAAACAGTTTACAATCAATCAATCAATCAATCAATCAATCAATCGGCGTGTTCCTTATGAATGTAACTCTGTTAAAATTG
Organism: Saccostrea cuccullata; assembly: GCF_032062105.1. NCBI lineage: Eukaryota > Metazoa > Mollusca > Bivalvia > Ostreida > Ostreidae > Saccostrea > Saccostrea cuccullata. The sequence goes on from NW_026924879.1 coordinate 147,445, forward strand.
CTAAATAATCAGATAATCTGACATTCGTATATGCAGCTATGTACTCTAGACAGCCTTCCTGAGGAAGGTGAATTGCTGAATTTGCGTATGCTTTTTATACGTATGAACAATTTCTAACACAAGGTATTTTCAAACAGGTTGTTGATAAAAAATATCAACAGACTCGTTTAAAGTCATCATTCCATATGTTCTGTAATCGATACAATGACTTTATCAGCAAACACAGTTCATCATTAAGTCAAATGATAATGGAAGTTCTTCATACTAATTGTTAGGCGCCCCGTGGGGATCCGGGTTAGAATAGGTCCTAAGTACCCCCTTGCTTGTCGTAAAAAGCGACCAAATGGGCGGTCTTTCGGATGAGACCGTATAAATCGAGGCCCCGTGTCACAGCAGGTGTGGCACGATAAAGATCCCTCCCTGCTCAAAGGCCGTAAGTGCCGAGCATAGGCCTAAATTTGCAGCCCTTCACCGGCAATGGTGACGTCTCCATATCACTGAAATATTCTGGGGAGGGACGTTAAACAGTATATAATCAATCAATCTAATTGTTAGGTCAGTATTTACTCACTGAATTGACAACGGATTTTCCCGTTATTTCCGTTATCAAAACAATGAGCACAAGGCGATTGTGACCTTTCGACTGGGGATGCTCACTTCTCCATGGCACCTGATCCCATGTCTGATGTTTGGAAGTCTGTGTTTGCTCTGCTCAATTTTTATATTGTTTTAAGGACTTTTTAGCTTAAAAACTCTTCGTTATCTCCATATATCTTTTAATATAACAGGAGCCGCTTCCTTCAAGGAGGAAAGTGGTCTGTTTACGAGTGCCTGTGATTCTGAAACACGGAAATATAAAGATAGATTATTTTTCTGAAGCCCGATATACACAGTAAAATTTGTATTATAATACACAATCTTACTGTGTATATACACTTAACAAAACTTCTAAGTGTTCACCCTAATAAATGTAATTATATAAAAAATACATCATAGAATGGATTGAAATTTTCAACATTTTGTAACCAATGTATCTCCTTAACAATAGATAAAAGAAAATCGAATATCACCGAAGAAAATCAATGTACCGTGACGAAGTTAAAAAACAAGAAAACGGCTCGTCGCAGCACGTGTTTTGTGAAATCGGGTAATTTTTTTTACCATTGTCAATCTTCAACGAGTGTTTGAATGAAAAAACATAAAACATGGGCAGAATGTCCATTGAGGAAAGAGCAAGAGCCGTTGGAATGCTGGTATCAGAATCATCCTTACGACAGGTTATACTCATTTTTATTCTGATGTTTTTTTAGCTCGATGTCATCTTTAAAAATTGACAACCAATATCAAAAGTCATTTTTACCCATTTTTATTGCAGGTTGCGCGTCATTTTCACCGACAACTTACAGCAATTCGCAAGCTTTGGGCCAAATTCAACCAAACCGGAAGTGTTCAGGATCTTCGTCGAAGGCCAAGATCTCGCGTCACAACAAGGTTTCAGGATCGTTACATGGTTCTCAACCACTTAAGAGATAGATTTAAGCCTGCAACTTTAACTGCAAGACAAACAAATGGTACCCATGGCCGACCAATATCTTCCCAGACAGTGCGAAACCGCCTCAAAGAGGTGCGCTTACGTGCAAGACGTCCAAGGAGGGTTTTGGTATTAACCCGACGGCATCAAATTGCACGTCTTGCATGGGCGAGAAGACACCTCAGACTTACTAGAGCTGACTGGGCAAATGTTTTATTTGTGGATGAAACCAAAATAAAGCTACGAAGTGCTGATGGCAGGAAAAGAGTGTACCGCCGGCGAGGAGAACGTCACAGTGCGGCCTGTGTTGAGGAGATGGACAGATTTGGTGGTGGTGGTAATCTTATGGTATGGGGAGGAGTGTCAATGCACACGAAAACTCCAATCATTCGTGTTAACGGCGGTCTAACAGCAGTGAGGTATCAAAATGACATCCTGAGACCAGTTCTTGTCCCGCATGTTGCAAGAAATAGAGGCATGGTTTTGGCACAGGATAATGCCCCCTGTCATAGCGCTAGAACAACCCAACAATTTCTGGCAATGAACAACATCCGTGTGATGCCATGGCCTGCAAAATCCCCGGATCTAAATCCGATAGAACACATTTGGGACTTGATCAAAAGAAATGTGAAAGCTCTCCCTCCTCCGCACGACATCAACGCATTAGAAAGATCTGTTCAGCAGGTTTGGCAGCAGATACGTCAGCCAACTATTCAGAGATACATTGTATCAATGAGAAAGCGATGTCTTGCTGTGATTAGGGCGAGAGGGGGTCATACTCCATATTGATTGATTTCTGTGAATTTCCATTCAGAGGGTATACCATTTTCTTGACTCATTGTTGAGGAGTATGACGACTAATTTACATGAAGTTTATGTATCATGACAATAAAATAAGTATCATTAATTATGAATTAAAGAAATTACTTAGTGTTTTTATTTGTTCATTAAAACCAAGAAAAACTTGGGTGAACACTTAGAAGTTTGGTTCAGTGTACACTCTAAATACAGTGTATCATACGATTTTTTCGAATCTTGTAAAAATATATTGAGGAAAGGGCAATGCTCTATTTCTTAATACAAGTCTTTACTTTATCTTTCACGTTCAACCAATTAAATGTACTCGCATTGGGGGTCTTCCTATTTATATTATTATTAAAAAAAGCGCATAGTAAATAATAATGACCGACTTTACATGTAAAGACTCCAAAAAACTCTTAGTTTTATTGGAAGGGTAAGAGAATTCGTGGAATATATCAAGCAGTGCATAGTATGATGAAAGACACTGCTATCAGAACCTCATCTTCTATTTTTATTATTTTGACAGAGAAAGAAATATGGCGGGGAAAACACGTAGGAATACGTACGTAGTTAGATTATAAGATATGTATATAAGCTTGAGTACAAGAAAGTATTGTAATACAAAAGTATTATAAACTTGTATTATACTACAAATCTCATCGTGTATACCGGCCTTAAGAGACCCATAAACTCTTAAGTACAAAAAAATCCAAAAACATTTTGTAACACATCCAAAGTTTTTACATATGAAATATTTAAAATGTCAAATCTATTATGTATTTTCTCAGGTGATACGTAATTTTCATATGAAAACTTACCAATTCTTATGAAATTTTTTCGACACAGCTCATATATCAACCTCATGATGAATAATGATTCCTTTGCCAAATTGCGGAATATAATTTCCTACTTTCGCTTTGAATTCTCGGAAGTAACAACTATTTACGGTGCATTGTTTGTGACATTTAAAGGTTTTCAGAAATTAATATTATCTTGCTATTTGTAATGTTGAGATAATAAATCAAGTAAGTATAATTTGATCATAATTGCCTATCAATTACCGTGTACTCGATATCTATAAATAAATGATAATACAAAATAAGTAAAGCAAATATTGCGCCCGAAAATTAAGGAAAAAAAGTGCTGTATAACTGCAAAATTAAAGCATAAAGATCCCCGAGTGTAATATAACTTCTTCTACGCTGAAGTAATCGGCTAGTTTGTTAAATAATATGTTAAATATGTCTGAGAAAATAATTCCACTCATCCTATGCGTAATTTTCAGCTTGAAAGTTATAGGCTAAATTCATAAGAAATTATGATGAACATAAAATACATGGGAATAACAAATATCATTCGATCTCAAAAGTCTACAAACAATACAAAATAGGAGCAGAGCAAACACGGACCTCCAAAACATCACAGTTGGGATCAGGTGCTATGGAGGAGTGAGCGTCCGCTGCTGACCGGACACACCCGCCTTGTGTTCCTTGTTAAGATTGGAAAATGATGAAAAAATCTGTCGTCAATTCAGTGTGTAAATAATGGACTGACAAAATGTATGAATTGTGATACTCCACAGTGGCGAATTTAAGGGGGGGGGGGCGCACCCGGCGCGCGTCCCCCTAAAATTGTCAAAGTTAACGTAAATCAGAGTTTTGTCTAGAAAATGTAAATAAATTTACTTGGTAGACCTCATTTTTACCCTACAAAATCTCTAAAACCCAAGAGCTTCCGGGGGCTTCGCCCCCCTGGGCCCCCACCAGGACTTTGCCCTGGACCCACTGGGGGCCTCAAGGCGGCCCCCAGACCCCTTGCCTACTTTTGGCGCCCCCTCTAACTTCAATTCCTGGATCCGCGCCTGCTCCATGTATAAATTGTGATACTTCATGTATAATTTGTGAAATTCCATGCATAATTTGTGAAACTCCATGTAAAATTTGTGAAACTTTATGTATAATTTGTGAAACTCCATGTATAATTTGTGAAACTCCATGTATAATTTGTGAAACTTTATGTATAATTAGTGAGACGTAATGTGTAATTTGTGATACTTCATGTATAATTTGTGATATCCCAAGTATATTTTGATGTTTCTTTTATAATTTCTGATACCACCACTTTTATGAGCCTGGTATCGGATAAGTAAGTTTATTTCAGTAACCCTATGTCCCTCTATTTCGGATATCTTAAGTATTATCAGATATATATAATCATATTCACCCTTATTCACAACCTATCATTCAGGATGATTTAGGTCCCTTTGCATATAGTCTAATATTTAGTTGTTTCTTTCTTTTCCCTTCTCAATGAATCGATAAAATGATGTCATGAAAAATTTTATGAAGTTGGCAATGTTTTAATTTTTGAAATGAAATCAGTCCCTAATTGGACCAAATTCTCTACCCTTAAATTTCCATCAAGTACATAATACTCTGACAATATATTGAAGCATTTAATGGTCAAAAATGATTGCCCAGGAGAAAGTTTTTTTTTAATTATAAACTAAGTAGTACTTGATTAACAAAGATTGCATTGGGGGAAACCAATTTTAAATAAAAATTAGAATAATAGAATATCATTAAATACTGTGGCGGAAAGATGTTTGAAAACATTCGAAATAAAATGCCAATTCATAAGAACTTTTTCGCCAGACTAGTTTTTTAAATTATTTTTTTTTATTTATTTGAAATAAGAGGAAATAACTCTATTAAAATTTAAGGTAATAAATTAGGACACTTTCCACCATTACATGCTAATAGTAATAATTGGAATTATGTCGATTTAAATCGAGTATTCAACAGAAACACATTTTTAATATATTAAATTTCACAAACCTACAACTTTCTCCACACTCCAAACTCTGCTTTCTCAGATATTTAGCTAATTAATATCATTATTCATAGTTGTTGTACATTGACCAATCTATTGTCAGCTATGATTGTATAATTTCAATTTTTTCGTTTATGTATATAATATGTTTATGTTCAATAACTGTGTACACTTTGGTAGTAAATGTATTCTTAAAACATGCATGAAAAATTTGCTAGATTTATAATTATTTGGTTAGACTAATTTTATTGCTAAGCTATACCTATATATATATATATATATATATATATATATATATATATATATATATATATATATATATATATATATATATATATATATATATATATATATATATATATATATATATATATATATATATATATATATATATATATATATATATATATATATATATATATATATATATTATATATATATATATTTGAGACCGATGTTCAGAAAGTTACTTCAGAAAGGGAATTATTGAAGAGAAAAAAGTTGACGACAAAAACAAATGAAATTTACACGTAATTTAAGAAAGCCAATCTTTTCTTTTAGTAAGCTGTCAACAATTGTTTTTTTTTAATTCAATATATTGTAGATAAACGCCAATAGTGAGTGATACAGTTAAGACCTATCATGGAATCACGGTTAAGTTGAAGTGAAATCTGATGTCACGACATCATATAAAATATGCTATTGCATTTTCTGAAATGGTATTTTCCTTTTATGTTTGATATACAGTTTGTGTCACTCCATACACTCATCACAGACATCTACAATGTATATAATTTAATTTTGCTTGTACTCTTGTCTCTCATTGGTTGATTTCCAAAAAGGAACGCATAACATTTTGTATAATCTGGTTTGGTATGGGGACACGCCCCCTTGACAACCTGCATAATCATCTGTATCCATCAATCCCCTCATTTCCAGTCCTTGGGATTCATGGAAAATTCAAGATTTAATGAATGTACCTTTAATTTCAAACAGTTACTCAATGTTACCTCATGTAAACAAGCATCATGGCTGCTGGATCTATGTATCAGTTTTTACCTCCCCTCGCTTCCCATCACTTCCGTTACTACGGTTGTATTATTGCGCGGTAAATTTGGACTCATAAAAACAACACAATTTTACATCCCCAGTTGAATAATTATTTTAAAATTAAATTATAAGGAATGACTCTAATTTTTGGCCAAATTATCGAGCATAATATGGTTTGGGTCAGTTTACGCTTTTTCATAATCCGCTTCGCGGATTTTAAAGCGTAAACTGACCCAAACCATATTATACTCGATAATTTGGCCAAGAATTAGAGTCATTCCTTAAATATTATTTAAACCGTAGACCAGCTTTCAAAACTGCAAAACTAGCAGAATATCTTAAATATTGTTTGTTTCTAAACTCTAAAACAGAAACTGCTTCTTTGGCGTGAGTCACAGATTAATCGGTAACAGATCAGATGAAGTTTTCGTCGCTTTTGACTCCTCCTACAGCATTTTAAAAATAAGGTCCTACATGTATCGTCTGAAATTTTTTTTAGCTTTTTTGCAGACAGATGTGTTACAACGCGAAATGTTATAACAACGTGAAATGTAATAAACCTGGATTATAACATTTTGCGTTGTTACAATTTGCGTTGAAATCAACACAGAATGTAATAACGCAAAATGTAACAACACACTTTTGAGGATTATTACATTTCGCGTTATTACATTTTGCGTCGAGATCAACGCAAAATTTAATAACGCAAAATGTAATAACACGATTTTTGGATTATTACAGTTTGCGTACTTACATTTTGCGTCGAGATTAAGCAATAGGCAGGAACACAAGATGTAATAACATAATTTTTTTCGTCAGCCAGATTGAGTACAATTTTCAATAGTGTAGTGGCTGATAAAAAGAAAATAAAACAAAAGGAAAAAATAGATATACGCAATTTCTTACAATTATAAATTTTATAATATATTGATTTATTGAATTAGCTACATGTGTTTAAAATCAGTTTAATAAATATATTCAAATTATAGGTGTTACAAATTAGTAACGTGCATCTGTGGGCAGGTTTGTTGCGGGGTATTGACTAGCGTGCTTTTGCTTTCTTTTACAGACAAATGCAATGAATTAAAAAAAAAGTATTCATTTGTAGTGGTAGTTGTAAATGTATAGCGGGAAGGGGTTTGTTGACAGTAATGATACCATAATGTTCTAAGCAAATCTACAGCATAGCAGACAAGCAAAATCAAAATTATATATCTCTCTTTCTTTCCATCCAATAATAAAATGGATTGTTTCTACATGTCCACAGTAATACAATAATAAACATACAAAGTAAACACCCCATACTATCCCTGCCCCTCCTCGCTTGACACACATACACTTCTCAATGTATATATGCCGAATATGCATATTAAGAGCTTTTAATGAACCTATGGTCAATCTTCGGTAATTAACTATGTGTTTTTGGTTAGAAATTTAATAAGACTATCTAAAATATGCCAATCAAAGTTAAATAAATTCTGTATAATTAAATACAGTGCATTTAACATAACTAAAATCAGAGTCAGAAAACCGACACATTTAGATGTATTTGTGTCCGTAAAAGCCCTAAGATTGGTCACATTGTTTTAGTTCTAAATATTTTAACAACGTGTTTCCCATGTTGGTTACATGTATATATTTGGATCAATTTTATGATTTTTTTGTTTAAAAAAATAATTTTGTTTTGTTTTATTACATATTGCTTAATACATTTTGCTTGTCTTTAATGCAGAAATAAAATAACGCAAAATGTAACAACGAAAAAGGACGTTATTACATTGTGCGTTGATCTCGACGCAAAATGTAATAATCTAAAATTGTTTTATTACATTTTGTGTTATTAAATTTTGCGTTGATCTCGACGCAAAATATAAGAATCCAGGTTTTTAACATTTCGCGTTATTATTACATTTCGCGTTGTAACACAGATGTCATATTGCTTGTTTACTACAATTTTTTTCAAGTCTAATTACAGTTTCTGTTGGCGTTTTCCATATCCTAAACCCAATTTGACATAATTATGTGCAGAATTCATAAAATTTGATAAAAGACGCTGCTCCGTCAATTGCAAGTTACTTGAGTCAATTTTGCAGTACTTTTCAAAAGGAACACACCTGAACAATGAATTACTGTAGTAAACTAGATAAGGTAACTATAGTTTACTAAAGTTAATCAAAGTTCCAAAGTTTTTACTTATAGTAAATAAAAAGTTTTAAAGTATTCACTATGATAGTAAAATAATCAAGGTTCAAAAAGATTTACTGAGTAAATTGAAGTTCCAAAGTATTTACTATAGCAAATCAAACTTCCAAAGAATTCAATTTAGTGAATCAACGTACCAACATCCTTACTATAGTAAAATGAAGTTTTTACTATAATTTTACAAAGTTCCAAAGTTCTAAATATTTCATTCGGATGATATAAAGTAGCGATGGTGCTCTAGGAAGCATGTTCATAATTCTACAGGAACTTATCTAATAATCCTATGAATTATTCTTTTATTCGTCCTTTATAATAAGTTGCTAATAAATTCTCCCGAACTTTTATATCCGTCATGGAATATATGTCTCAAAAATTTCCATTATAATTCATATAATTTTTGAAAGTAACACACATAATGAAATTAAATCAACAGTTATAACAATGATAAAAAATATTCGGTCCAATGCATCGGCTGTTAGTTTCGATTTCACAAACATGATAAAATTTGATTCTGGCTCGATATCGGTGTCATTTGGTACTACTTTCTTGTCAGACTTTTTTTCAGTGTTCTTATTAGCCCTAAAATGAACATGTAAAACCACAGCTTCCAAAACCACGGTTAGTCCACTGATTATGATCGAGTTGTATATTCAGGTAAATTGTAAACGGAGGTATATCATCAGACGTTGGTAACGAGTCAATGATAAGTGTCAAAAAGAAGGCGAATGTTAAGAAAATCGACATGGAGGTGGACCATTTTTTCTCCAGAATCTACTGGTAATACGAAAGCACATATTTTCAAAAAAGAGAGAATCATAACAGGTAGAAGAATGGTCAGAATAACATAGCCTGGTTTTCTCTTGATATTCAAATTAAAATGCAATTCTTTCGACTGTGTCGCCGAGGAGTACCATAAAATTACGGAGGTACTCTTCACGTCCCATTCCTCGTTTTTCTGGAAGAAATGTTAGTTGTAGGAAGAAGAGGCTGCTGAAAAATTTAAAAATTCGGCATAGATGAACACATTTCCAAATCGCAAAGAACAGGTCTGTGAGTCAAAGGGATATTGTTCGACGTTAATTTGACACTGTGTCAGGCTTTCTCTGGCGGTTGTTTACACAATGTATCCGGAGTTGAAAACTGTTACCGGTTTTTCTTCGGTCAAACATTTGTTGTCTGTCAGGTCGTTAAAACGCACATCGAGCTCGGTATCCGTACATATTTTGATGTTGTTTGAACCTGTGTGATTCCCATATAAATATAAATTCCATCTTAAACGATAATCGTCCCATGCCATTGATATCCACACGGAGGTCGAAAATGTCTGATCTTTTTCGTTCACTTTACGAATGGACATAAGACTCACTGATATATATAGAGGGATTGAATCTGAGACAGTATTAAAAGGAGCCACACAAACCTCATGGCTGTCCAAAATATCCTTAAATAACTGAGATCTATTATATAATTAGTTGCTGAAATTAAATTTTCTTTCAAAAATAAGGCAAGTATTAGCAACAGATATAATAGATTCTGAAACATTATTGAAAATTTTCAGTGTCTTTCTATTCTGATCCTATGCACCTAAATGTATTTTCAATTTGGAATCATAAATGCCAATTGCAAAAAAATGCCTTCAGAGTATAGGATGAGAATTGCTCTTTAATTATAAGAATGTCTTCTTCCTTCAATAAATATTCAAATATTTCAAATGTTTCTATGCGTAGACTGTTCAGAAATGACTGTCACATACATATAAGAATTGTAGAAAATTGTTGATACAACTCTGAATCAATCTTAACTGCTTTTTATAGAGTCATTGGTTATTTGCAATCTCATTTCTGAGTAAATATAAGCCCCGCCCTATATTTTTTCTCGAAAACATTAGGTCGTATTTTGGTTGGTCTTTTTTTAATAAATTAAAGGCTTTTATTCTTTACAAGATCTGACTGCGCTGATAAATGCATAGGGCCACCGGCGGGTGTAACCAGTTTACAAAGGATAATTACTTTTTCCAAAGCATCTGATCCCATCTTGAATTTCAAGAAATCTGTGTGTTAGGCCAATTCGTTGATCTGTATAAGATATTTGGAGATCACAAACAGTATTCGAGCTCAAGAGTCCTCTTTTTAAAGATTTATCACTACCGATTCTAACACTTGAATATGTATCTTGAGATAAATCTACTTATGTATAGTTTAGTCTGAATTTAGTCTAAAAAATTCCAGCGATAAAAATTGAGTCATTTAATAGCTTCGTGCGATTTTCTTTATTGTTCCCTAAATGAATGAATGCACTATAAAAAATAAAAATGGTTGATATGAATGATCAGAGTCATTATTAGAATTATATTTTCTTATCATTCGTTTTCAGCGTATAAAACTATCCCACATCGCTTGGAAGTGGTCCCTCTTTCTTTAGCTAATATAATCTGTTGATACACATGTTTCAAATATCTGATAAAACATTAATTTTATAACCCCTTTTTTATAAGACATAAAATTTGGTAAAGGACTGGAGATCATTTCTTTAATATGTAACTTTAAAATGACAGAGTTCTCAAAATCATGTATATACAATATAAATAAGACAGATAAAATTAACCGTACTGACACAATTCACAAACAACTGCAAAATTTACTAAAATGTGATAGACAAAATGCATGTACAATGTAAGAGGAGTATTATAGTCTGAAAAGTAAGAAGGCTAGCTAAATGATTAGAGCCCCAAAAATGAGCAGACCAAGGAAAATGTGAGTAACAATGTATTATAATCATGTATAACGCACAGAGCACGTCACAGTCAATTGACTTGTTACTCTATAAAAGGGCTTTAGTTTTGCTATCGTGTATAGAAAAAAAGAAACCGGGACAAAAATCTCCATAAACACTCTGACCTTCAGTGCAAATGATAAATCTTCCAAGATCTTCATTGTAAGGTTAGGCAGAGTTCGATGAAGATGAGTACTAAATCATTATTCTGCATTAATGAGAGTCATAAATTTATGCCTTTAAAAACATCCAAAACATGACACCTTACAATAGAATTGTTTTAGTATCTGCAATACCAGGATATTTCCTATTTTATGCTGTTTGTGCAAAGAACACTATTAGAGAAATAACATCAACAATAATAACAAGTATCATGAATATTCGGTCCAAAACTTTGGCTGTTAATTTTGTTTTTAAAAAATTGATAAAATTCTTAATATTTTTACCCTTTTGAGACAATGTTTCCTTAATGTCAAAATCCTCAGGAACTTTTTTTTTATCGATATCTGTAATATCTGGCAAATCTGCAGGAACTATCTTGTTATCAGACTTGTTTTCATTTTCACAGGAACTAAAATGAACTTGTAGCACCACGGCCTCTAAGACCACTGTGAGGCCACTGCCTACTAGCTGTATGGTCAGATAAACGGTGAATGGTGGAATCTCATCCGACTTTGGCATTGTATCGTTAATGGTGCTTAAAAATACAGCAAAGGATAAGAAAATCGCCATCGATGTACCCATCTTTTCACCAGAGTCTATTGGTAATACAAATGCAAAAATATTTAAAACGGAGAGAATAATTACTGGAAGAAGGACGGTCAAGACAATGAATTCCGGTTTCCGCTTGATGCCCAAACTGAATGCCAGTTGATTATTGTCTAAAGTTATACCAAAATCATTTACGTTCCATTCCTCGTTTTGTTCATAGTAGGTCAAGCTATATGCAGAGTATGTCGTTCCTAGGTCAATGAATTCGGAAGTTGTAAAGAAATTTCCAAAAAACAGCGAACAGACCTGTGAATCGAAAGGGTATTTTCTGATGTCTATTTTGCACTGTGTAATGCTTTCTCTGGATGTTGTATAAACAACATACCCAGAACTATGTATTGTTACGGGTTTCTCCTCTGTTAAACATTTTTTATCCGTAACTTCGTTGAAGATACAAATTGAGCTTGGTATCCAGACATATTTTGAAGTTGTTTGTAGTTCGGTTATTCCATTGTAAGACGTTGAATCCCATATAAAGCGGTGATCTGGCCATGTCATTGAAATCCAAAAAGAGGCTGAAAATGTCTGTTCCTTCTCATCCACTTGCCGAATTGACATAAGATTTAAATGTATTGATAACACAATCTTGTCGCTGACAGTATTAAATGGTGCCACTCGAACTTCATGACTGTCTAAGACATCCTTGAAAAGTTGCGATCTGTTGGTTGCAGAACATAAGTAGTGTAGGCCAAACGCAACCAACAAGGAGAAATACAACTTTGTCATTTTTGAGAATAATCTAATTTTCCTTGAGTTACGATAAAATGGTTGATTTCAAGGCAGTTTTGCAATCCAGAATCGATCAGTGAAATCTGATTGTCAATATTTTATCAGGACGTGAGAATTGGTAAAATCACAAAATTAAACAACTGATTTAATATTCTCTAATAATCAGGGTCTGAAAGGAATGTTTATAGTTTGAGATGTCCTTTTGTAAATATTTGTATTTCTCTATTACTTTGACACGTCAATCATTTAGTTACTTTTAAGACTAATATAAAATCTTCTTGTAGATCCGTTCTTGCGGGTTTGAAATCAGGGTTGAATATTTAAAGGAACTATTAACTTTATGTTTATTTACCAGAATTATATTAATTGCTGAGTAAACAAAGAGAATAAAAACTACTTTACTCTACAGGTATTTAAATTTATTTACGGGTCAATTAAGAAGAAGAATTATTATAACTTCGTCTACTACTTCATTTTAAAATTTTATAATTTTACATCATTAGCAGGCATCACGTATTGACATTAGTAAGGTTTAAAATCCAGCTCTGTAATTAATTCTATCAGCCGGCTTTCGAAGTTCAATGAATTAATTGTCTAAATTGACCCAAACAAAACATGCTAGCCTAAATTGAATTCAATTATTCGATGTGATGAAGTTACTTGACTTACGTGCAATAAGAACAAAAGAAAAGCCGTCAATCGCTTTCCTAGTGGTGCTTTGATTCAGATAGAGATAATAAAACGTTCACAAGTAATGAAAATAATTGTATTTATTATATAGTCTATTTATAGTCCCTTTATAATCTATACGAACGCAAACAGTTCATAACACTACATATTCACCGGATTTTAGGCCGTATTCACCGGAGGGTCAATGCGCGTGCAACGGCATTGTGACGTCACAATCAAAACATCGAACAACGTTGTAAACAATGGTTGCAACGGCCGCAGCGAGCTTCGTATCTGAGCAGAAAAACAATTATTCAAACCCATTTCAGGATTATTTTTTAACATTTGGACGTCTTACACATAGCGAAACTCGGAAAGAAAAACAAGGAGGTTACAAACAGTAATCTGGAGATTTTTTTTTTTCATTTTCAACATTGGAAGATCGCAAATGAAAATGGTGTCGTCATACAGCCTTCAATGTCTCATCTATTCAAATCCCGACTATATAATAAAACAATTATGGACTCTTTTGGTGTTGAATATGGTTTGTTATTCACCAGAAAAATATTCATATTGACCGAGGCGAAGGTCAATATGAATATTTTTCTGGTGAATAACAAACCATATTCAACACCAAAAGCGTCCATAATTGTATATAATTCCATATTTGCATGAAGGTGCTTCAAACTATCAAATGATTATATTTTCTCCCTTCTATCCCGCTACCCCTATATTTTTGCGGTTATTTTTTTTTCCTTACATCAATTATTTATTAAATCTAAATGTATCATTATGTTCAAATCTCATTCAACAGCTAGTTGATTGTGTTGGAAGAAATTTTCTCGCATAATCACCAGTGTAAGATTGACCTGTCCGGTGTGAGACAGCAGTGTGAGATTTTTCTGTCTTACACTGTGTATTACTACGCCACGAACGAGAACGTAAACATTCCGTCATTATATAAAGAAATTGTAACAAAGTAAAAAAATATAACACATAATTAAACTGTTGTCATTTAACTTATTAATATAAACTTACTTTCATTCAAAATATTGTCGTATTTTCACTTTTTTTTAATGGCACTATTTTTAGATCGCGGAATGATTCTTCTTTTACGCTGTCGGATAGATAAGTTTTTTATTCCCAGTTTTTATCTTTCTGATTAATTTACACGGACTGAAAATTATTTTATCAGTTTACACTACGTGTAAACCATTTTCAGGTACGTTCTCTCCGATGGTGTATTCAGATTTTTAATTAGATGGAAAATTAAAAATATTTTTTTAGGCCCATCATGGCGACGTCATTGACAGGCCGTTATTTTGGATAAAATAATGCGAGAAAAATAATCATTCATTACATACTCGTGTGGGAATAGTGAAATTCCACCTCGGGGCCAAGATTCACGGTCTAGGACTCGGCAAAGCCTCGTCCTAGACTGTGAATCTTGTCCCCTCGGTGGAATTTCACTATCCCACACTCGTAGTAATGAATGATTCTATTAAATCAACACAAGTCTTTTACATATTTTATTCCGTTTAGGATTATTTATCCATAGAGAGTAACGAAGAATAATACTCCTTACATGCTATATGTATTGCTCTCAATTGCAAGGGGGAAAAGAGGGGAATAATTAAATGCTATTTGCTTGTGGTTATTTTGCAATATTCTTTGTAGAATGAACGATAAACCTTTTTAATTTATCTGAAAACAAACTGGGTATGTGTGTCTTACGCAGTCATGGGTTTAAATATATCAAAAACGTTTTATTTAAATATCCATTCTCTAAGAATGTTCTTTGCTTAAACCCAGCGATTGATTGATAATCCCTTCATTTAAAATAAACTGTCGGACTTAACCTTCATATAAATTTTTAACATATATAATCACTCTACAAGAAGCATAACTTTTAAATAGTTTTAATTGAGGATGAACGTGTAAAAAGTTACTGACATTGCACCAAAAAATAAATTAACGAAACTACATTTATTATAACAATAGATATCATAAATATTCTGTCAAGTTTCTTTGCATCGATTTTTAAAAATTTGCAAACTCTCCGTTTTGTCTCCTTTTCATCCACTTTTTCATCCACATCAAGGGGGACAACTTTGTTATCTGATGTATCTTCAGAGGATTGGAAATGAACATGGAGGACAATGCTCTCTAGTACCACCGTTATCCCACTTACTAGGACCTGGGTAAGCAGGTAAGCCGAGAAGTAAGGAGTGTCGTCTGACTTCGGCATCGATTCATTAATTATCGTTAAAAACACTGCAAACGTCAGAAATATCGCCATTGAAGTCCCCATCTTTTCTCCTGATTCAATAGGCAGCAAAAAGCAGAAGATATTAAGAACAGATAACAGAATTATTGGAAGCAAATCAGAAAGAATCACATTAGTGTATCTTCGTTTAATCTCCACATGGAAATGAAGTTGTTTTAGGGTTAAGTTGAGAGATGCATCATATGTTTGATGAAGGCTTGAAAAAGAATTTGTAATATCCCACTCTTCATTTTTCTCGTAGTGAGTTAGACTGATCGTTGAATATTGTTCTTGAGGAAGTAGAAACTCTGAAACTTCAAATAGATTTCCAATATATATTGAGCACACATGCGAGTCAAAGGGATACTTTCTGATATTTAATGTGCACTGTGTAACACTTTCACGGGTTGTAGTATATGCAACCCAACCTATATTCATGATGGTAACTGGATTGTCTTCAGTTAAACATTTTTCACTTTTGACTTCATTGTAAATGCAGACAGAACTCGGAGACCATACGTTTTTGGAATTTGCAATGATAGAGGTTATACCTTTGTATGAAGAAGGATTCCAACTTAGTCGATGATCCATCCATCCCAGAGTCAACCACATAGATGTGGAGAACGTTTGTTCCCTTTCACTTACTCCACGAATGGACATAAGATTTATATGAACCGTCAGCGGAATAGCTTCTGCTGTTGTATCAAATGGAGCAACACGGGCATCATGATTATCTAAAACATCCTTGAAAAGTTGAAGTCGACTTGTTGCAACAGAACCATTAGGAGTTAGAAAATAAATTAGCAATAGCACATTGAAATAATATTTCAAAGTCATTTTAGTGCCCGTCACTTACAGTGACATTATGAAACCTGCAGAGCTTTTACGTCTTTTAATAAAGCTGGCGATTTGCATTTCGAAATGGAAATAGGTTTTTCTTATATTGAAATCTCTGCATGGAATTATAGATTTAATGCTTTAACTTCAACAGTAAAATGAAAGGTCAATGAATCACATCAGTTTTTTAAGTAGCCTTTGGTCTACTTAATGCTTTTAAAGATTTCCATTAATAAATCCAATGTTAATCTTGTTATTTTTACATATGCAAGTGCCTACATATAAGGAGAAATAACTTTATTGAGTTTTATTCTAAGTATTATTGAGTTAATTTTGGATTTTGGATTTTATTTCTGAAATTTATATAAAATACGAGTACAGTTGTACAAATCATTTTTTTTTTTCAAATTATCTTCCCCTTCCCAATCCTAAAATCGCCCCCAATATATCTGGATGTTGGTCTATTGATCAATAAAATAACATACATACACGTCCACTGTTCTTCAAAGAAGATTGTGAATTTTTTTTGCGATAAATCACTTAATGAAAAACTTCAATCTTTTATTGCGTCATAATCAAGTTGTCATTTCGACGGAAGGTTGGTACATTTTTATAATTCTTTTTTCTATTCTTGAAAGGAAGAACTTTCTCTACAATTATAAATTTTATATCACACATAAGTCCAATCTATTGCGATTCTTAGAAAATCGTGTATACTATTAAGTTTAATTGTATCTACACTGATCTCCAGAAGAAAAACAGAAATTTATATATTCTTACTACCATTGCTGGCCTAAAAAACGTACTTGAATTATCTGCACTACCTGTAGATGTTTGTTTATTAATATGATTAATCAAAAGCCAGCAGATAAAAATATTTTATTTATTTGATTACTCCCCCTCCTCCACACACATACTTGCAATTTAACCTTAAAGATACCGCACTTAAATATGTACATATATGTACACTATACATGTGTACATGTACGTAGTTTTAAATAGAGCAAGGAAATTCATTATAATTAAGAGTATTTTTAAGCGCTAAGCGCGCATGCGCAAGCGATTAATAGGGTGTCTTCAGATTTTCACGATCTTTTATTTAACGCCATCTACCGACGGCATATGTCATGGCTGCACTCAATACCATAGTTCCTAGTAAACTTACACGTAGTTTAATATATTCTACATACCCAGTTGTTTTGAAAAGACAGCTGGTTAAGATGTTAAAATTAATTCTATTATACAATTATTACATCCATAACTGATGTTTGCAAAAATTGAATGTGTGTCACGAGACTTTACGATTAGATATAGAACATTCCTTCAGTTAGTATACCGGTATATACAGCATGTCGCATGATGCAAAGTGTTATCCAAGTAGGATTATAGGATTTCAAACTTAGCATAAATATTTATTATCTATATTATTTACGTGGCTGCTATTCTTATTCAAATTTCGTATCTGTACCTAATATCCATCTAGCACTAAGATCTTGAACGCACCCCTGACCCGCCCTCCATTAATAATGATAATTATGTAAACAAATGGGTTCTATAATGCCTTTGCAAGGGCTACTATTGTTGACCTAATTTATCTCCTTGGTCTAATATGGTTGATTATATATAAATTATATATTTTAATGTTGTATATTCTCAAAATGACGAACTATATTACGCGGAGTGATACATAATACAGCGCCGCTGAGCAAGTTATGTAACTCAACTGAGCCGTCTAACAATTCCCGACCCACTGTCCGCTACTTTAGTGAAGGAGTTATCATAATAGGCGTTAATGAGTACAGTCGATATTAATATGTACGGAAATCCTGCGGTAGGGGATAAGGGGCGCGCGGTTCTTATCTCTTAACAATATGGTGCGTATTAATAAGTATGCTGGCAAACACTCATTATGTCACAAATGTACATGTAATCTCTGTAGTGGTAATTCGAAAAACTAATGACCATACATGTTTATATAATACAAGTACCAAAAAAAGATTTATGCGCACATGTATATAAATCTCATTAAGCTCAAAATATCAATGAGTATTAAAAATTCAAATTGGAATTAAATCTTTTAGAAGCATAATTCCATAAAAAAAATATTTATTAAACTAGCTTCTATATCTAATTTGTATCTACATTTTGTAGTTCGCTACATAATTTTTCACGCCCTCTTCTACATAAGCCTTTATTTCAAACAATGTAAATTTTATACAAACGAGGATTTTTATTATCACACTTGCATTACAGGTGTGTTCCCATTTCGCCTTTACTGTGAAATCCAGGTAAGAAAAAGTTTTTTAAAAAAAGTACTAAGGCGAAATGGGAATTTTAGCATTTGTTAATATAATTGGGTTGATATAAAAATTTAAATGATAAAATATTTTAGATTGAATTTAACAGTTAATTGGAATTTATGAATACAGTGAATGAAATGAAAAATGTAATACCCAAAAATACTTGATGCTAAATATATATTCAATCTTCATCACATTATTTCACCTGAGAGCTTTCTAAGGCGAAATGTGAATGCTAAATTTTACAGCTAAGGCAAGATGGGAACAAACCGCATTACACAGAAGGCAATCAATTATAATGATTTCACAGCATCAAATTATCTTTTAGCAGTACAAACTTGAACGCATTTATATAAAGTCTATACTTGTTTTGTAGTTTTTATCTGTAACAAAATATTTTGATGCAAAAAAAATCCATTTCACTGAACGATTGGGTGTTAAAAAACTGAATATTTTTTTAAAAAGTATTTTCGCCGAAATGAGTTCAAGAAAAATACGAACGAATTTCAATGTGATATATTTTTTTTCTAAATAGAAGAGTATGTGATTTAACTAACATTTTTATTTTAAAAAGAAATATTGTCAATTCTGCTTCAAATATAACACGAGAAACAGAATGCATGGCCAAGCTTTTTTTTTTTTAAATTTAGGTAAAAATAAATTATAATTCATATGTGAGAGTGTCAGAGATGAAGGATAACGGGTACTTGTGGACAGGAATCCCCCTTCATATTGTACAAATGATGAATAAGAGTAATAGATATAATTTGTTTAAAAAATGTTAAACAAGCCCTGGGGTTGAATATATCGAAGGGGGCGTGTCCACAATTATAAAATCTTCGGGGATTTTTGTTACATGATGGTAGCAATATGTTGTGCGAGGCTGGATTGGTATCACAATAAATGTGAAATATTAAAAATATTATTATCATATTATTCAAATGTAGCATATTCAAAACAAAATTTAAAAGTTCAATTCATTATTTATATACTCAGAAAATAAGTCTTCTAATGATTGTGTGTATATATTACAGGGTCATATGCTAGGAATTTTTATTTTGTAAAACCTTATTTATATAAATTTTAACTTTATAAATATTTATGAGGAGGATTAAATATTAAAATATGCTTAAAACAGTTCAAACAAAATATTATGCTATTTTAAAAATCGCTAATTCATAATCCTAATATATTTTATCATTAAAGATGGAACAAATAAAAAATAATAACTCAATAGACGGATCATCCCTGCGGCCGATGATAACAATAAAGTCGCCGACAGCCAATTTTGAATTTTAGTACGAAAAATATCCTTCATATTCTTGAGAGTAGAATTATACATTGTTCCAAATTTTCATTCAAAGGTTTTGTGTTCTCTACTTTAAGAGAAGGATATCAGCAACATTTTTTTTGTATTCAAAATTTTTCACCCCCCCCCCCCAAAGAAAACAACAACAAAGAAAACTTTCCAGCTAATGCAGAGTTTTATGCAACACTTTGTTATTTTTTTTTCACTTTATTTAAGTAACAAAACTTACACTCGGTTTTATTTAACGTATAGCAGTCAAGGCAATCAATAAGACTCCAATTACAATCATGTGCATATTTGGTATACATTCATAATGCACTTCATTTTTAAGGATCTCTGTGTTGTCAACTTGATCCCATATCTTAGTTATAGTATTTTAATTTTATATTTATCTGCTTATATTATTTAACATCCAATTAATATACATGTATGAGTATAAGGATCCCATTGGAAATAAGCCATTGGCTTTCATGGGTTATCCTTGGTATACAAATATAATCTTATTTGAATCATATATATAAATTCATGTCTTTCAAAAATATTGCAACGTATGTGTAGTATACCAAATAAATATCTATCTATCTAACTATCTATCAAGAGGCGGGTTTAGTTGAACAATGCTTAGCGCTTCCCAGTTCTTTCAGTACTTTGATTTGTTATGGCAATCGCAAAGCGAGCGCTCTACCGACAGAGCTCTCGGTTGATGGTTCCGTTTCAATCGCAACTTCTCGGGCCTTTTTTACTAGCAGAAAAACTACCTGGAATTTATATGGAAGACGCCATGACAACCCCTCTTTTTCACGATCTTTAAAATAAATAAATTGAGACCTTTCCTTCGTGGAATATGGAGTTAAACTTTATTCAATGAAATGATATTACCTAAGATATACTGTAGAAGGGACTTCTTATTCCTTCTATCCTATATTTGAATAAGCAGAAATTGTGTAAATTTTTAACAATCGGTGATGTTAATACATTGGAAGTTGTTTTTTTTTTCGACCTCTGACGGAAAGACCTGAGATGATGCAATTGGGTTCCGTTTAAGGTAAACAAAACCGAATTTAACTTAATGGATACAAATCTGGTGAATTTACTGCGTTCTTTGACATCTTCTGTATAACTGTTAAAGATATTCACAAGAATTGCCATCAATAGATAAGAATATTTAGATGGTTTCTTTTGAACTTAGTCACAATTACAGAAGACTTAAAAAAAATTAACACAATCACCATTGGAAAAAAAAGAATTCTCTGGACTGTGACAAAATTATCAATATACAATGTATTCAAAAGTAATTAGTGACATGATACTATATTGAAGAATTTATTATTTTCCTTTCATATCAAGAGATCGATTCTTATCAAAGAGTTACATGTATCTCTTAAAATCAAAAATTAAAAAAATGTCACAAAAGAACATTAAATTACTTTAAAAAATATGTTCTAATGTCTGTTTATCTATTTGTATCGTTAGGGATCATGATTTAAAAATATGTAATAACATAAATGCAAACCTATACATTTACAATAAATTCTGTTTGCATTTTTCCCTGTTATGCAAACCTGACCGTGCCCTTGCTGTACCTGCTCTAGATAATCTATATGACTTGTGTGATTAGAATACGGTTCGTAAACACAGTGATTTCTGCATTTCGGTGCCTCATTGAAATTCGTGGACAATATGTTTTTATAATACTTGTGTTTTAAGTACATGTATTGAAAATACAATTCTTGAAAATTCGTTCAAAATTTAATTTCCTACCTTTAAAATCATAATCTGATGTCAAATACACAAAAATAGACTTTATTGTACAGAAAGAAGATATAAGTGACTGTCAAATTTGTTTATAGTTCGAGTTAAACAATGTAATTAAGAATATTAAGATATTACCAATTGTGTTTTATCAGTTAGCTTTACATTTGATTTTGGTAATACAATCATGTATTTTAACTTCCATTTAAATGAAGTCGGGACTGATTAAAAATATATGTTCAGGCTGAATACTGGAATTTATTTCAAGAAACATTAACAAATCAAATCCAGATAGTAGATGTTCATAAAATGAGTCATAATTACAATGATATGGCCTAAAGTCTGCAGTCGTAAGTATCATGTGTATCTCTCGGTGTGATAATGTCGTTTTCACTGATTGCATAGATAGGTAAACCTGATACAGGTACAGGTATGTTCTGATTCTCTGTAAAAGATAGAAAAATGATCATTAGAATCAGTATGTAACAAAGTATTGCAACGATGAAACAAGAAAATGTGTTTACAAGTCTTATTCCAACTCTGAAGGTCATCATTTCATAAGACTTAGTTCTACAGTGTATAGTAGATACAATGATCTTGTCAGCAAATACAATTACTTTTTAAGTTTAATGCTGACTGAAGTTCATTATACTAATTGTTAGGGCATTAAATACAAGTTAAATTAATATTGTCCAAAAATTGTTCTTTTTTTTCCCCAATTATGACAAGGAACACACGGCAGGTGTGTCCGGTCAACAGGGTCCTCTGATCACACCTCATATGTAATTTAGAGGACCGTGTTTACTCTGCTAGAATTGTGTATTGTTTACGTTTGAACTTAAATGAGCATGACTATTGATTGTTATTTCTGTATACTGGTACTTCAAGCTAAATGCAGTTTAAAAGTACAAAATATATACAGTAGCACAGGCGTAGGGAGGCGTAGGGAGTCAATTCTTATGTCGCAGTTTTGATTCCATGTTAGACATGAAAACTGGTCCTTCAAATGAGACCTATCAACCGAGGTCCTGTGTTGCAATACATTGTAGGTGTTGGCACAAAAAAGATCCCCTCAGTGCTCGATGGCCTACAGTGCCGAGTAGAGGTGAAAATTTGAAGCTCCGCACCAGCAAACAGTGTAGTCTTTATGAGAGTAGAATATAAAATTCAATATGTTATATATTGTATCGCAGACAAAATTGATGGAACGGCCATGGTTTAAGAAATCTGTTCATATGGCTTGTTGAGTGTCGTTCATAAAATGATTAGAGGAAATCGTGATCATAAGAAATAACGGGAATACGTTTTAGTGGATTTAAATTTATACTCCTTGTCGCAGATGATGTCTAAATTTCGATTACGTTTTGAGTCGATGGAGTGCCTTCTCTTGCAGCAAAGCTTTTTGCATGTATACCACATCCTTCTTACACAAAAGATGAGAAAGAACACGAACAAGACCCAGGCAATTGGAACTAATGTCACCAGTATAATCTTTTCAGTTTTGTTGGTTTTTGCACTATCTATAATTAGATAAAAGGAAAAAAGAAATGAACATTGTAAAAGATTAATTGATTAATTAAAGGAATGACTCTACTTCTTGGCCAAATTATCGAGTATAATCTGGTTTGGGTCAGTTTACGCTTTATAATACGCGAAGCAGATTTTAAAAAAAGCGTAAACTGACCCAAACCAGATTAAACTCGATAATTTTGCCAAGAATTAGAGTCATTCCTTATGATTTAATTTTAAAATAATTTAACAACTTTGGATGTAAAATTGTGTTTCTTTTTACAAGTTCAAATTTACCGCGCAATATATAATTAGTCAGCCTGCGGGCTGACTAGTTATGCACAGGAGTCTGAAGTTTTTATCGTCAAAAAAAAAAAAATCCGGAAATTTTTTTTCCGACCCTTCACTAAAAAAACCCCAGGATGGCATTGTGTTTTGGGGTGACCCACCTAAACAAATAGATCTGGGCTTGGCCAGAAAAATCTCGCGACTAATTTAGTTTTCGGAGCGTTTTTGTTATTCATTTAGTGTGAAAAATTCAATCTGCTTGACGACTACGGGCCGTTCCTAGCCCCTTTTCCACTTTGACAGCTCATCCTGGACTCCATGCCTCTAAACCGGAAGAGAATCTCGCAGTGTATATTTGACGTTTATGAAAACTTGTTCAAATGAAATAAAATGAATTATTGTTCAACGTAATTTTATTCAGTTATTTTAAATATACTTAAGAGAACTTTAAAAAGTTATTTATTCTTTTTCTTACTTGTACGATGATGTGTACCAAGGACAGATAATTCAGTTTTTACAAGCGCCAAATTTAAATCACTGAAAAGCCATGTCGACGAAGAGCCAAACAGTTAGACTAAGCGCCCTTATAAAGCATTATTTTGTATGAAAAATATATCTTTTTATTGATCACGTATGGTAACATAAAATTGTACATGGAGTTTTACATGCATTTTTTGTTCTTTTCTTTAATTACGTCATATATTCACCTCGGAGTTCACTTCCGGTTTAGTGGCATGGAGTCCAGGATGAGCTGTCAAACTGGAAAACAGGCCATGAACAGCCCGTAGTCGTCAAGCAGATTTGATTTCTTAACTTGAATAAATAGAACAAACACTCCGGATACTAAATTAGTTGCGACTTGTTTCAGACCAAGCCCAGATCTATTTGTTTAGGTGGGTCCCCCCAAAACACGTTGCCATCCTGGGTTTTTTTAGTTAAGAGTAGGAAAATTTTTATCCGGAATTTTTTTTTTTTTTTTTTTTTTTTTTTGACGATTAAAAATTCAGACTCCTGTGAGTTATGGTAAGAAGAACTTCCAATGCACTTGCGTGACCTGGAATTCTGGGAGTGGTTCTGCAGTAAATCACGCCTGCTAATTTTCAGTAAAATCAATATAGATTGTAAACCAATAGTAATCTGTAAATTTAACTCAGAAAGGATTTTCCCGATGATTATTTTTGTAAAGAAGGTTTCAAACAGTTAACTGGTTCGCAGTAATTTAACTGGTTCGCACATGATCATGTGTTCTACGCAGCGAAACATACAGTTGCTACTGTTGGACGAATTTAGTGTTTGACGCGTAAATTGAAGCTCTTTTATAAAATATATTGAAAATATTTTTACTTATGTATTTAAATCTACAGCACAAACATTGGTTTTTTTTTTACACATTTTTAGCTTTAGCTTTTCAGTTTTTACTGCATTTACTTTCGTTTTCACTACAAATTATTTCGATCCCGATGCTAAATAGTGGACAGACTTGTTTAGTCATACAACAGATACTTCGGAAAGAAAACACAACTGGCTAAGCTTGCTCGTTTGTTGCCCCCGCTAAAATTAGAGAATATCAATTTCAGTCTGTCTGTCCGTCCATCTATAGTTCTGTCTGACTGTAACACTTTCACTTCCCGGCAATATTGCGTGAAGTCTTCCAGGCATTGCAGTGAAATTTTACACAACTTTTTACACCTTAAATGGCCTTTGGAAGACCCTCTTAATTTTGAGGCCAAAGGTCAAGGTATTAAATTTAGAAATTTTGTATGTTTAAACAATTGTTTTCGCGCGATATCTCTGTAAGCCATTGAGCTTTTGCAATGAAATTTTATACCACAACTCCATATGGCCATATATATGGCGTAAGGAACACCCCTGTTTATTTTTAGGCTCAAACGTCAGTGTCATATAAATTCATAGCGAGCGCAGCGAGGCGGCGCGAAGCGCCGCTCGCGTAGCGAGCTCAATAGACTATCGTGTACGAACGGAGGAAATTCGGGTTGAAATCTGCACATTGATCCAAGAAATTTTTATGAGTCCACGTGAAAACATTCTTCAATCCCAATAGTCCTTTGCGGTGCATAGCAACATGGTGGCTAAAACATAGCAACAACTTACTTGAAAAAAATTACATACAACGATTTAATGCAATCTCCATGCCACAAAACTATCGTTTGCGTTCTAACTCAAAAGGACTTTTTATTTGACGTCATACTTTCGTCCTTTAACGGCTCGGGTATTTCCGATTTTGTCGGAAACTTTCGAAAAGTTTGGAATCTCGATCCCGATGCCTTGGAAGTGATTTTTCTTCTTTTTTGATGAACTGAGGTTAGGCAGTGCAAGTTAAAGTTGTGTAAATTATTTCGAAAGTAAATATAAACTGCGCTCGCCCCAACGGTCGCACCGTAGAACATATTACTTCTGTGTGACTCTGTGTAAAACTTTCATTCCAGTCAATATCTCAAGAAGGTTTTGAGTTTTTGCAATTAAATGTCATAAACCATAACTCCCTATGGCCCCGCCCTGGACCCCCCCCCCATTCTGCGCATACCTTTTTATCCGTAAATTGGCTTGTTTTTCATAAACTGTGACCTGATAATCTAGGTTGTGGCAATCATATTTATAAATTAATAGCGAGCGCAGCGAGCGTCGCGAAGCGAGCTCAATAGACTAACGTGTAAGAATAGAGAAAATTCGGATTGAAATTTGTACATACTTCAGCCAAATTTCTCTGAGCAACATTCCCAGAATTCCCGCACTACCCAATGTCCTTTGCGCGAATATTGCCGGATATAAAAATAAAAAATAACGTAAAGCATATATCAGACTTTCAGTTCGTAGAAATCTTTCAAAGAAACAAGAAATAACTCTGCAATGTTTTTTTGACAAAAATTGCACTTGTTCTATAGTTTCAAACAGACGCTCGGCTGTCTCCGTAAGCTCCGACGAGCTTTGGGACGTCGTATGACGTCACAGCTAGTCGAGATATCTCGTGCGGCTTGACGTTCGAAGTGGCTGCACATGATCTCAAGTGTTTTTGATACTAGTAGTACAACTGCGCTCGCCCCAACAGTCACACCGTAAAATATATTAGGTTTATTGTATTATAAGAGGTTTGATAAATGAATTTGTAGGTCTTAGTAATGTTTGCTTTATTTCAATCTTACTTTTTATAAAACAATTTTAAGCCAAAATTCAGCTAGTTAAAAGTACCGGTAAGTCAAATGACGGTAGTTATAATAAATTTAAAAAAAAAAGCTTCTAGGCTATACCGTCAAAGTTTCATTTTACCTGTTTGAATGAACAATAAATGTTTATTTTTTTTATTCTAAAATGTACAAGAAAATGTACTAGGTATTTCAATAATCCTTTATTTGAATTCTCAAACGAAGGCTCAGTATGGCTGTTTAAGTATCGCAGGGACAAGGGTGTTTCTCTTTTCTAAACACATAGCCAAGAGTGATCAACCGGCGGCATGATAAACTCCAGCAAGGATGATAGTGAAGCTTATTGGGCTCCGTTTTGTCAAAAATGGCATAATGTTCATATATCCCCCTCCTCCTAAAATCTTATAGATCTGTAACGAATCAGATTTAGTTAAGTGGATTGAAATAGGTTTTAAATCTCCCAATCAAATCATATTATGTGTAGCCAATCAGAGTTGATATTTTAGCCAACCAAATCATTAGAATTTATTAACCAATGAGTAGCTATTAGGCATAGGAAAAATAGCATAAATACAGGGATCAATCTTGCTTCGTTTTTTTTTTTTTTTTTTTTTTGGTGTAACTCGCTGTCGGAGTTAGGTGACTTTGGAAGGGTACCTGGACTGCACATGTGTCGGGAAACAACAGAATTGTTAGTTAGACCACTCAGCCCAGGGACCCAGTTCCCTATAGTGTCTTTGTGACTAGCTATGGTGTCTCAGTGACTTTTAGCTTGTGTCTTACCAAAAGTCGTGTCCTGTTGATAGCTATGGTGTCTTGGTGACTTTAGCTTGTGTTTGTGTGTCTTAATATGTTAATGTTACTTTGTGATTATTAGGGTGTGTTTTAGGTAGTTGCAGACTGTGTCGGAAAACAACAGAATTGTTGGTTATACCACTCAGTCTGCGCTGCAAATACAGTGTTATAACTTCATATTTAATTTGCTTGATCGTTAGTGATTCAATTGTGGTTGATTCTTTTCTTATAATTCGTTGTCGTTAAGTTCATATTTGTTTGCTAATCATTTAATAAGATAGGACCGAGGAAAAAATATATACACATAGTGAATTTTAGTCAGTTTCTCATTATAGTGCCATGATTGTTGTTGAAGTTTGTTTGATTCATATTATAAACGTGATTCTTAGGAAGGAAACCTAAGCGAACTCAATCATTTATTACATGTATTTGTACTTTGTAAAAACATTACAGATCTGATAATGAGATTGTAGGTTTATAACTTCTGTGATTAATTTTACGTGAATTGGAAATTAAATGGTTATACATACTTTCTGTTCTTTTGATTTTGAGACAAAAAATGCAAGAATCTGCATGCACAAACACTTCTGTTTCTATTAGGGATGTCAAATCGGTCAATTTTTAATACTCGGTTACTCGGACGTTTTTTCCGATCGAGTACCCGGGTACTCGGTCAAAGTGTAAATAAATATGAACAAGTAAACATTGTAAACTCTTGTAGAAATAAACCACATGCTTTGATAGGAGGTTTACTCGTTAGTGTATTTCTGTTGTAACGACGATGAGCACTTCGTGCCCGATGAAATTTAATGTAACATCGTTTATGTTCAATTTATTCATCAGAAAAACACAAGAAATAAAATCATAAGTAGTTCACAGATTTTTTGTTTCAAAAATCAATCTGCTCCGTATATTGTAATGTAACTCTTTGTTGCGTTTGACGTCCAGGTATCAGTCGTACAGTTTAACTTGAACTTGATCAAGTTCGCCTAACAGAGCGGATTTACGGTTTTAGTACACTTTTTGGACATAGATTTTCTAGTATTGTGGGGCGGTATTTTGAAGTTTGGTGCAATGATGGACATAAGTTTTTTAAGCCTTTGCATTGGCTTCAACCATTTGTATTGGCAGGTAATCAAACACAACCATATCAACAATCGCGCGGGCAATATCATCTATCTCTTTTCCAGAGAATTTTTAAAAGACTTCTCGCAGAATTAACAAGATTGTCAAATTTATTAAATCATAATAGACTTTAAACAATGTTCAGTGAAAACAAATAATTAAAGTTAATCAAAAATAAGGGTAGAAGACAGCCAAAGGTGAGAAAAGCCAGGTAACAGGCGCTTGGTCACGATAATTACTGTATAAACACTGCCACGGGCGATAACGGTCATTTAGAGGAGTAGGAAACCCTAATTACTATATGTACAAGTGCAATGAGTATTTTTTCGTTTTAAAACAGATTGTTTAATGCATTAATAAATAAGCTAAGAAATATTCAAAAATATACATCCGAGTAACAGAGTACTGATGTTAGTATTCGATACTCGGACGTTCGATCGAGTACCCGGTTAACCGGGTACTCGTTGACATCCCTAGTTTCTATGCAGAAAAAATTATTAAGACAATGTATTAATTTTAGTGCCCAACTCTGCTACTGATTAAAATTTTGATGAAAGCATTTTTAGCTCTTCTGAGCCAAAGGCTCAAAGAGCTAATGCTATGGCCATTTGTGCGGTGTGCTGTGTGCGTCGTGCGGTGTGCGGTGTGCGTTAACTTTTTAGAAAATGGGCCATAACTGAAAAACCCCTTGGCCAATCACTGTCAAATTTGTTACAGGGGATCATTGGCCCAAGGGCTACTATTTATACTGAAATAAGGGTTGTGACCCTAAAACATGGGGAGATAATCAGGAAAACAAAACCAAAAGTACTGGTTGCTAAAAAATCTTCTTCTCCAGAACCACCAGGCAGATTTTCACCAAACTTACATACAAGGATCAGGATATGTTGAAGATTATGAATTGTTCAAGGCATGACCCTGGGGCAAAGGGCGTGGTCTCATGGTCACTTCAAAGTTGACCTAAATTTACAAATAATAAAAATGCTTATATTTTGCTTACTAGGATCATCAAATCTTGTAAGTTGATGCATCTCAAGACATCACATCATGTTAACTCAAAAGTAGGTCATGGTGACCTACTTTTTAAATTTTGTAAGCATTTGTTTTCGAATTGATTTCAAGGCATATTTCAGGCACTTTATGGCCTATGATCATCAAACTTTGTCAATTGATGCATGTTGGGTCCTTGAACAACGTCAGTTTAAAAGTAGGTCACCGTGACCTACGTTTTGAACTTTATTACTAATTCTTTTTAAAACATTTAATCCAATTATTTCAAACACTGAGAAGTTTTGAATCATCAAATCTTGTAAATTGATGCATCTTGGGATTTTATAACATATTTATGAAAAAGTAAGTCTAGTGACCTACTTTTTAAATTTTGTAAGCATTTGTTTTCGAATTGATTTGAAGGCATATTACGGGCACTTTAAGGCCTATGATCATCAAACTTTGTCAATTTTGCATCTTGGTTTCTTGTACAATGTCACCTTAAAGGTAGGTCACCATGACCTACTTTTTAAACTTTATGACTAATTCTTTTTAAAACATTTAATCCAATTATTTCAGACACTGAGAGGTTT
This sequence comes from Saccostrea cuccullata, assembly GCF_032062105.1. Classification (NCBI taxonomy): domain Eukaryota; kingdom Metazoa; phylum Mollusca; class Bivalvia; order Ostreida; family Ostreidae; genus Saccostrea; species Saccostrea cuccullata. The sequence continues at coordinate 177,727 of NW_026924879.1, forward strand.
AGAATCATCAAATCTTGTAAATTGATGCATCTTGGGACCTTAAAACATATTTATGAAAAAATAGGTCACTGTGACCTATTTTTTAAATTTTGCAGGCATTTGTTTATGAATTGTTTAAAAGGCATATTTTGATTACCTTCAGACCTAGGATCATTAAACTTGGTCAGCAGATGCATCTTGTGACTTTAAAAAATGTCGACCAAAAGAAAGGTCACGGTGACCTAGATTCAACATTTTATGGCCATATTTTAGTATCTTAGGTATTTATTGGCTTAGAATCATCAAACTTTGTGAGTTGATGCGTCTTGGGTTTTCGGAGAGTGACGACCAAAAAGTAGGTCACGGTGACCTACTTAAAAATTTTTATTGCTTTATTTAAGTATCTACAGTACTTATTGGCTTAGAATCATCAAACTTTGAAAGTTGATGAATCTTGGGTTTTCGGAGAATGATGTCCAAATAGTAGGTCACTTTGAAATACTTTCGACATTTAAAGGCTATATTTTAGTATCTTAGGTTTTTATTGGCTTAGAATCATCAAACTTTGTGACTTGATGCGTCTTAGGTTTTCGGAGAATGACAACCAAACAAGTAGGTCACGGTGACCTACTTTAAACATTTTATGGCTTCATTTAAGTATCTACAGTATTTATTGGCTTAGAATCATCATACTTTGTAAGTTGATGCATCTTTGGTTTTAAGAGAATGATGTCAAAAAAGTAGGTCACGGTGACCTTATTTTTGACATTTAAGGCTTTATTTAAGTATCTACGGTACTAACTAGTTTAACTTTGTTTGTTGATGCATCTTTGGTTTTTAGAGATAGGCGACCAAAAAATAGGTCATGGTGACGTACTTTTGAATATCTCAAGGTCTTATTGGCTAAGAATCATCAAACTTTTTAGTTGATGTATCTTGGGTACAATTTCATAAAATGTAGACAAAAAAGTAGGTCACGGTGACCTAATTTTAAAAATCTCAAATACTTATTGGCTTAGAATCTTCAATCTTTGTTTATTAATGCATCTTGAGTCTTCAGAAAACTACAATCTTAATAAAGGTCACTGTGATGTACTTATGGCTTTTTATATCTTTATTATTAAAAATATTTTCAGTCCTAATTGGCTTAGAATCATCAAACTTTGTCAGTTAATGCAACTTGGGTCTTAAGATACTCAGGGTTAGAGGGTTCAAATAGAAGTGATAGATTGCAAAATTTATCAGAAGAGCGATTCAAGGCACTTAGGCCTCTTGTTTCAGTTCTCTATGATTCTTTAAAACATTATCACAGAAAAGAAAAATCCACTGGCTGACTCTCCAAGCTTTTTTAAAAAGCTAAACTTGTACAACCTTAGTAACGGAAGTGATGTAAAGCGAGGGGAGGTAATAACTGAAACATAAGATCTAGCAGTCATGTTGTGTGTTTACATGAGGTAAGATCGAGTAAGTGTTTGAAGTTAAAGATACAGTTATTAAATCTTGAATTTTCCATGGATTCCGAGGACTGGAAATGTGGGGATTGCATGGATAAGATGATTGAGCTGGTCGTCATGGGGGTGTGTCCCCATACCAAACCAGATTATACAAAATGTTTTGCGTTCCTTTTTGGAAATCAACCAATGAGAGGCGAAAATATAAACAAAATTAAATACATGTACGTTTTACATGTATAACGTCCCTCTCAAGATTTTAATTAATGTGGAGACGTCAACACTTGCCGATGGAAAGCTGCAAAAACATGTCTTACATTTATGCTCGGTACGTAGGGCGATCGAACAGTTACGGATTTTTTAGCACCAGCATTTACTGCAACACGGAACCTCTGCTTAAACGGTGTCATCCGAAGGACTGGTGTCCACGTTCCACAGCTGGATTTGTACACAAATATTTATTATAGCACATAAAGTAATAAATGCTTCAAGTCGTTGATCATACGAATGAACTACATAGAATGTAATGCAATTTAGACATCTTTATTTTAAAGTTTTGAATTGAATTTGTATTCTTATGTCCTTTAAAAACTTTAAGCTTAACAGTTATTTATTACACAATTAACTTCAGGTTAACAAGGATAGCCTATTAAATAAGTATCGCTTGGTGATCAGGAGGCCTGGCGTCGATTCTCTTTCGCGGCGCCGCGTTAAACCTAAGACGTAAATAAACAAAAGTTGTGACTCTTCCTTCGCCAAGCGCTCGGAATTAGAAGTGATAGTAATAAATGGGTCTTTGGGATATTACATTACATTTATTTCGAAAAATAATTCTCACTGCTCAATGGCCCTGAGTGCCGACTATAAATCTAAATTTGAATTCATACGGTGATGTCTCTTAATTGGTGAAAAATTCTCGAGAGGATTATTAAACAATATACAATCAATTAAGAATTTTAAAAAGTTGAATGTATTTATCCTACCTTCCGTTTGTACATACCGGTAGCTGTTTGGGACCTTTTAGACATTTTTGCCTAAAACGTTTACGTTTATACATAGATCCATGTCGCACTTTGAAAAATGTTCCCTTCAAATGATGCATTTTTTTTTCGTAGTAGACATAACAGAAAAAAACATCTTGGGTCTCTACAACACAACGTTTATAAACTCTTTTTTAAGTCAAACAAACAAAAATCAATAATAGCCTGGAGAATTCTTTCGTCGTTAAACACAGTATAAAGTGTAACATCGACACCGCTGATATGTAACTTGACAGACAAAATACAAATGATAGCATGTGATACGTTACTTTATTACCTAACCTACTATATAAATTATAATTAGGTATTTTGAACTGTTTCACGGTTTACTTTATGTTTTTGCGTGAAACAGTGAAGAACTGGAAAAATGAACTGAAATTATCAAAGCGTCATCGTGATATTCAAGCGTTTTGCATGATCAGCGTTGCTTATACCTGCTCTATAATTAATCAAATTTAAATAAAACACACAAACAATTCATTTATTAAGTATTACTTTAAATTAAAAATATTAATTTAATCTTTATATTATGTGTTCAGCTAATTAATAGACAAGTATGTGAATAAACAGTTGTGAATACGTTTTATTGATTGTTTGTGTGTTTTTATTCCAATTTAATTAATTATATAGTAAGTTAGGTAATAAAACACTTATTCAATTACTCTGAAACAGTCAAAACTTCCCTTATGCAGCAATATGCCCACGACCTTCGGCCTCGGGCAACAGGAGTATATATACAACATTTTGACTGTTTACCTCGTAGTCATTAAATAAGTGTATACTGTTACCTTCTACTGTAGAAACAGTGTTTTGTTTTTCCTTTCGCACTGAATCTGTAAGACAATATTCTGAGCAGGTTTATCGTTACATAAACTAAACAAAAGCTTTGATTATCATTATCTTACCTGTAACAGCTGTGTAAGATCTATTAATCAGCCGAGATTTTAAAAAAATATCTGAAATAATCAAACATCGCCAACTCGTGATTTCCAGCATGCGAAATGCAACCTGCTTTCATGTTGACATGCAAGCTATTAACATCAGAGTATCATGAACAGTACACAAGTGAAATAAAAATGAACTTTAGACATCTATGTAAAAAATCTTACAAATATATCAAAAACGAAGTTTCCAGGATTTAATATTTAGAACCGTCTGGAGCAAGACTCCAATAGATAACAACTGCATGTATCTTGATTACTGAGAACGAAGCAATAACCATGTTCATATAGCTCGAGATCTGAGAAAATACATGTAAATTATTCTTTGCTATTTTTAAATTCTATCTTTCTGACGATAAGGTAATTTTCTTAAACCTGACACAGTCATAGGACTTCTAGCCCACAGACTGTCATTTTTTAACTCATGAAAATTTTTTAAAGTATTCAGAAATTACTGAAAAAGCAATTCATATCCCTTACTGGGATCCCATTTTCTCTTTAGAATTTCATTTTACAATTATTAGGACCCTTATATGAAATATTGTCCTCAAATGGGCAAATTTCAGTCAAAACTTACTTAAGAATAATTCTTTCTTGGAATTAAAAGTCTGCATGTTTATTTTGATGTTCTGTCATCAGTTTTTAGTATAATATTCATGGACGTCCTGAACATACAAGCAAGTAATTTGTCATTGTTCAGCGTCATGTATTGCTTTTAAAATCGGGAAAAAAATGCTGCACAGTGATCGTTAGAGCCATTTCAGCGTTTTTCCCTATTTATGTCGTAAAATCACCTTTTCCGACCAGTAGGGATTACAAATAGAGTTTATTTTGCATTAAAATCAAAATATTTGCCAAAGGTGTACTGTCGCACTAATGACTGCATGGAATTAAAAAAAAAAAACACTGCGCAAAGTCATGCACACTCGAATTTAACACGGCCTCGTTAATTAAAAACACTTTTATATTAAAAAAAACATATTTTTGTGGAGGACATTATAAAACAAACTCCTAAAGAGAAAATAGGGTCCTAGTAGAGGACATGTATTGCTTATGCAATACTCTCAGAATGCTTGTTTTTTATTGTTCAAATATATTTTATTGCACATGTAATATTCCCCCCCCCCCCTAAAGTAAGATGTTGCTATTCTTTATGTTTCAATACACACTGTATCTTCCATTTTGACATTAAAAGTTGCATGTCGATTGCTTGTATTTAGGCCCCAAATTTGCCACTATTATACATATAAATAACTACATTCAAAATTACCAACATATATTTTTCTAAAAGTATATTTTAATTCCTTTTGTGTATATTCAATTTATATTCATTGTTTTAATTACAAGATAGACACCATCCAGAAAAGGTCGACCTCATTACGTTATCGCTTCTGATAGATCCCTTGGGGACTTCGGTTGAATGAGTTCTCGTATAAATGACGTCATTCTTTTGGACAGAGAGTACAACCGTTCCCGTGACGCCTCCGTAATCCCCTCCACCTCCTATGAAGTTCGCCCCAACTGGTTGGCTGTTGAGAGTGATTTCAATTGACATATAGTCATGACCGGCAATATTAGTAGCTGTGAATGTGTTCCATGTAAAGACGTACACTCCTCCCACAGGAGCAGTAAAGGTTCCCGAATGTTTGCTGTATCCGTTTCCAATATTGGTTACTTCATGATCATATATTAGTATATGATGGGCGCCTGGATTGTTTTCGTTTGATGACATGTAAGCGTAGAAGGCCACTACAGATTCTGTGGGAGCTGGGACAATTCTGTTGACTGTAAAAAACATACAAACTGATATATAAGTTTGTAAATAATTTATAAACATTTGACATACTTATTTATTTTTCTTGATCTCTGAAAGCACATTGTAGGGTTTGTGGACCTTTCGACAGTCCATCTCACTGTTCGAAAGGGATTTTATGAATGTATATAATAATGTATTTAATCTGTGCATTTTGCAAATATTAAAATGGATTTGTTTATATATTGTGTGTTATATAGTTTATTTGTTTTGTTTATATAGTAGTAAAATCAAACTAGTCTTGTATGCTAAAGAAACATGGCAAAAGCCAGTCCATGTAATCAAAATTAAAAAAAATAATTGAGGGGGGATAAATTTTGTGAATACGTACATTTTCGTTTAAAGTTGCCAGGTAGACTATCTTCACTATCGCTCCTCTTTGCTATATTGTGTTCCCGTAAATCCATTTCTTCTTTACTCACAGATTTTTCTTTTGAGATCGTTGACATTTTTGTAATGAGTTCATCCTTTTTCTTAACATCACGTTTTAGAGTGTTAATTTCAATCTCTTGTTCTACCAGTCTCTGTTCTTGGCCTTTAACCTTCTTATTTAAAAATTGAACAAGCTTTTTCAAATCCTCAAACTCCTCCCGAGAAACAACACTCCTATGAATATTTTCTTCCGATGAAATTCCAAGGATTCCCGACAAGAGGATGGAAAATATCACGAATTTTTTGAATCCCATGATACTCCTTGTAGTATGGAAACGTATGGAAATAACGGTGTGCTTTCTTATCTTTTAAGAATTACATGTAGATCTGGGTCATATTTACGATAGACCTCAGATAGTTAAGTATATTAAGTGCTTTTACGGTTGCACATATCATTCATAAGGATTTTCTTCCTAATGCACAGGACTTTTGAAAACTTATGTGTTATTAAGTAAATTAGAAAAAAATGTTGAAAATTTTGAAGTTTCTATCAATTGCAAAGCAATAAACAAGTGGCTCATGGGCAACACTACAGATCTGAGCACTGTGGCTAGGAAAAAGGCAAAACTCAATACTTTACAGTTTTTAAAAGCTTCAATACGTGTGGTCCGCTAAAAGGTAAAAAGGGGATGATTTGAATTAACTTGAATCTACTAAAAATGCTTATGTATTTCTTTTACTTACTGTAGCTTTTTTTCCTATAAGTTTGAAATTTTATTTTCCCTAACCTACCCCCGGGGTCATGATTTAAACATGATTTGAATCTACTCAACCTGAGGATGCTTTCGTATAGATATGAACAACCATGTATTTGAAGATTCTTTTTATTTTTTAGTTAAATTTATTGTTACACTATGGTCCCAACTTACACATGGGGATCATGATTTGAGGACTTTGAAACAACACTACCTGATCAATATTACCACTAGTACTAATTAATGGCTTTGCTGTTCTTGAGAAGATTTTTCAAATATTTTTCTTAAATATTCCTATGTAAAATTTTGATTGTCCTTTGTGGCCCCAACATATCCTTGGGGGCTATGGTTTGAACAAACTTGAATCTACACTACCCGAGAAAGCTTCCACACTAGGTTCATATTTCCCTACCTAGTGGTTCTTGGGAAGAAGATTTTTGAATTATGCCAAAAAATTCTTCAGTTTTTCTAAATTATCTCACCTTAAATGAAGGCATGGCCTCTTACCCAAGGATGGTATTTTGCAAGTTTGGTTGAAATTACCCAGTAGTTTTGGAGTAGAAGTCGAAAATGTGAAAAATTAACAGATGAACAGGCAGATAGACGGTTGGACAGACAGACTTTAGGCAAAATGTAATAAGAATAGCTCACTTGAGCTTTCAGCTCAGATGAGCTTTAAATGATATTTGTTTTCAAAGAAGTAGAAATGTACGAGGGGTGATCAGGAAGTTCGAGAAATATATTTACATTAATACAGCAACAATTCAGATCAGAATGCAATCTGGTACATATATAATCATATAGAAGTTCCATAAATAACACATGATAATATTAGTTATGTAGATACTTCGAGGGACTGTACGGAATTATGTGGGGTCCTATGAAACGTCAGCTATGAAGCTTCTTGCGGGGTCACGTGAAAACAGTATAATTATTGATGATGTGTGCTTGGTAAATATTAATATATGGTGGGTTAATCACGTGGAGGTGGCACATTAGCAGTGTAAGGTGTGTAGACAGCATAACATCGTTTTAAACAGTATAACTCTAAGCCAATGAAATTTCAAGATATTTATCAGAGGCAGGACAAAGTATGTTTTTGCGTCATGATTGTGACTTCACAATGTGTAAATTACGCCTATGTGTAAGCGATTTGTGACAATAGAAATGTTGACACAGCCTGTAAGACTGTAAAGTTTAACGTACCAGTTGGAAATTCCTTTGCATATAGTAATATATGAAATTTTTATGATGACAAAGGGCTTTCATGAAGTTTAATTATTAATTTGATGAATTGTTTTAGTGAAAGAAGTGAGATGCGGGTTGTTGTGTTGTCCATTGAAAGCAAGCTGTAGAACAGAATTATGTGTCTTTGCTTCAGCAATTTATTATGAAATATCGCAAGTAAGTTACGGCAAGAAAATAGCTGAATATATTATAAAATAGTATAATAAGTAAATCCCTAAACTCTTGACCTTTAGCATATTAAATATGATTATAAGAAGGTGTCCATTCTATATCCAAATTGGATAAGCGTTCTTAAGACAGGGAAATCAGGTTGTGACACCATGCTACATTTCTGGAAAAGGATTTTTTATGAACCCATCCTATTTCCAAGATTGACTAATTTAGGTAAGTAAAAAAAAAAATTGCACTCGTCAGAAAAATTTGGCCGTTTTTTTTTTTAGGGGGGGGGGGGGGGGGCTTTGGTAACGTTTTCCAACAAGCGAAATAGTACATTAGTGAATTTTAAATGCTACTAATCCAAGGAAATCAATTTTTAGTATTTTATTCATTTTTAAACATGCAGTTTCAAGTCCTTTTTCAAAGATTAACAATACTTTAAACATTTTCAATACATTTACAATTATGATTGAAACTAGGAATTTTATGTTTCACATGATACAAATCCGAGATTTAAGGTTCGCTTCCTCACTCCGAGACACTAGATCAAATCGCTGGTGATTTAAAACAAATAGCATCAATGACACGACTATCTTGCCATGTACAGCCATATTCAAAGCTGTATCAGTATGATAGAGCATATGATTCATTTTTAATTTGAAAAATTCTTTTCAATATATATTTTAAGAAAATAGTTTTTACACTAAAATTTAAAGTAACAATGAAATACGAGTATTTATCCCCTTTGATAGGATATTTTTAGAAAAAGTGTGATGAAAATTATTTGTTGACTTAAAAGCGATCAATTTTGTACAAATTATATCATCATAGCATGTAAATGATCGGTTGCTCAAGAGTAAATTTCTAAGAAAGATTAAGTTTTAAAGGATTATTGTTAGAATTTTGAAGGACTTGTGTAAATAAAACTCTAAATATCGTTATACAAAGAATCGTTGGTTAAGTTACAAATATAATGACAGAAAATTAGTCTCCCAAATTGAAGTAATTCTAGATTATTGTGATAACTCGCTAAAGTTTCATTTTGATCTAACGAAACATATCCTTTTTTTAAGATTTGTTAGAAAAATATATTTTATGCTCAATGAACAGATAGGGCATCCATTGACATGTTTTCTTGTTGCGTTTTAACTAACAACGGTTGTTAATGATGTTGCCAAATATTAATTGGACTTTCTGAAAACTTTTTCACTACAGATAATACTTTGGAAGCTGAAGTTGCTATGGCAGTCAGCTAGAGTTTCGCTAATGTATTGATTGGCACAAAATAGAACAAGTTCAACGACAGTGTGCCCTTAATACTAAATAACATAGATAACACCTTTAACTTATAGTTATAAAAAAAACGTATAGTTATTGTGTTATTTTCGAATTCTTAATCAAACACATGTGCAAAAAATTATTCATAATATAAGAAGGTTTTAAAGATTTAGAAACGCAAATCTAGCTGAATTTTTCAAATTTCAAAAAATAATCCGACAAAGTATACCTTGTGAACTATACACCTTGTAGCTTTCTCATACTTCATATTCATTTGCTTTAATTACTTCTTAAGGTTTTCCTATTATGTGTTAAATAAATGTGACACATATATATGCATACTTTATTTTCGTTTTATTTTTATTCTTTTAATGACAAGACAGACACCATCCAGAGAAAGTAGATCTCATTACGTTGTCGCTTCGGATAGATCCGTGGGGGACGTACGTTGAATGAGTTCTCGTATAAATGACGTCATTCTTTTGGACAGAGAGTACAATTATTCCCGTTACTCCTGCGTAGTCACCTCCACCTTGTACGAACGTCGCCCCAACTGGTTGGCTGTTGAGAGTGATTTCAATTGACATATACTCTTGGCCGCCATTATTAGTTACTGTGAATGTGTTCCATGTAAACACATAAACTCCATCCACAGGAGCAGTAAAGATTCCGGAATGTTTGCTGTACCCGTTTCCAATATTGGTCACTTCATGATCATATATAAGTGTATGATGGGCGCTCGGATTATTTTCGTTTCCTGACATGTAGGCATAGAAGGCTACTACAGATTCTGTAGGGGCGGGAACTATTCTACTATCTGTAAAAGTAATGTGATCGATGTAAGTATACAATGATAGAGCATTAAAGGGAATATCCAGCAGTCTGTCTACGATTTCCTTGTATTTGATTCAATAATTATGTTATGTTTTTTTAAATAGAGGACGTTGTCAGGTTCTTGGCAATCTTTCTGAACAAAAACTTTACATGTATGTCATGTCCATGGTATCATTTCTGCTATGCAATATTTAATTAAACCATTGTTTACTTGGGGAAAAGGAGCATATTATTTTTTTCCTGTTCTTGAATTAAATTCAAAATAATCAGGCGTTTAACATTTTTTTTACATTTCTATAGATATATAAAATGCTTCCTATCACTTTGATTTGTTTTGATTGATTCATGGATTGATTATTGTTCAACGTCCCTCTCTCGACAATTTTTCACTCATATATATGGAGACGCCAACTCTTGCCAGTGGAGAGCTGCAAATGTTGTCCCATACTCGGTACTTGGGCCATTGAGAAGGGAGGGGTGTTGCAACCACTATTAAAATAACGACCACAAATGAAATAATTGTATCAATAGTGGTTGAGAGTGAATTTCAATAGCAAACATAGTTAGTAACCACTATTGAAATACAACCACTATTGAAATAATTATATCAATAGTGGTTGAGAGTGCATTTCAATAACAAAGATAGGTAATAACCACTATTGAAATACGACCACTATTGAAATAAGTGGGTGAGAGTGCATTTCAATAACAAACATAGATAGTTAGCACTTTTGAAATACTACTACTATTGAAATAATTATTTCAATACTGGGTGAGATTCATTTCAATAACAAACATAGGTTGCAACCACTATTGAAATAATGTTCACTTTTGAAATAAAAATTTCAGTATGGATTAAATTATTGATTTTAATAGTGCATTGAACAATGAATACAATGTATATTGAAATAATTATTTTAAAAGTTGCTGAGGCGGTGAAATTTTTCTTTCAATTCTGGTAGTATATTTTAATAGTGGTTGAAAGCTATGGTTACCATATTGAAATGCACTCTCACCCACTATTTAATAATTATTTCAGTAGTCCTCGAATTTCAAAAGTGGTTTAAACCTATGGTTAATATATTGAAATGCACTCTCACCCACTATTGAAATAATTATTTCAATAGTGGTCGTTCTTCAATAGTGGTCATTATCTATGTTTGTTATTGAAATGCACTCTCAACAATTATTAATATAGTTATTTCAATAATGGTCGTATTTCATTAGTGGTTACTAACAATGTTTGTTATTGAAATGCACTCTCAACCACTATTGATATAATTATTTCAATAGTGGTCGTTTTTCAATAGTGGTTACTAACTATGTTTACTATTGAAAGCCACCCTCAACCACTATTGATATAATTATTTCAATAGTGGTTGCATTTCAATAGTGGTTACTAACTATGTTTGCTATTGAAATCCACTCTCAACCACTATTGATATAATTATTTCAATAGTGGTTGTTATTTCAATAGTGGTTGCAACAGAGGGGTCTTTTTTGTGTCGGCACCTACTGAGTCACGGGAACTCGGTTTACACGGTTTCATCTGAAGGACTGGTCTTACGTCCCACCTTGGGGTTCAAACCGGCGACGTAAGTATCAACTCTATATTTCGCTACTTTAGAGCAGACACTCTAACCACTGCGCTAAGCGGGCGACTATTTTGTTTGAATTCATTAAATAAATCATTTTTTATAACTTTGAAGGAAGGAATCCCCTTTGTAACCAAAGAGAGGGGAAAAATATGTAATTGTTCATTGATCTCTTAGATTTAATTAAAACGTTAAATAAGAATCGTTACAGAATAAGTTTATTGCATTTTTATTTTTCCTTTATGGTAGAAAAAATTAAGAAACAAATATTTCTTTAAAATCAGTTTCAGATATTGATAAGGTATCATTTTAAAGCATTGATCGGGATGCAAATACATGTAAGTGTTTCTATGAGATCAAATATATCGAAAAACCCGTATGGCATTTAATAATATAAGCTACCGATATTTACATTCAAATAAAAACTTTTAAAACGATATCTTTATATTTCCTATATAAATAGAAGAGTTTTCTATATTCTACGTGTTAGAATAGGTCCTCAGTACCCCCTTGCTTGTCGTAAAAGGCGACTAAATAGGGCGGTCCTTCGAATGAGACAGTATAAATCGAGGCCCCGTGTCACTGCAGGTGTGGCACGATAAAGATCCCTCCCTGCTCAAAGGCCGTAAGTACCGAGCATCTGCCTAAATTTGCAGCCCTTAACCGGTAATGGTGACGTCTCCATATCAGTGAAATAATCTGGAGAGGGACGTTAAACAGTATACAATCAATCGATATATTCTACATACATTTGTTGTTAATATCGACAGATGAACGTTCTTCATGACTGCTCTTCTTTTCTATGCTGGATTCCCGTACACTCCTTTTATCTCTGTTCGCCGGTTGTTCCTTTGAGATCTTTGCAATAAATTCATCCTTTTCCTTAACATCACGTTTTAAAGCAGTTATTTCTTTCTGTTGGACTTCAACCTTTTCATATAAAACTTGAACTAGTCTCTTCAGATCGTCAAACTCCTCTCGAGATACCACGTTTCGGGGATTATTTTCTCCCATTGAAATCCCAAGGATTCCCAAGGAGAGCAGGGAAAACAGTAGGGCTTCGTACATGTATTTCATATCAGGATTCTAGCAGTATGGCTATGTATTGAAAAACGGAGCGGAATATGTTATCTATTGAGAGAACTGTGGAATTGACCTTGTCTAGGTCATCTTATCACATAATAGAACTCTTATCTTTCTGAAATGTATGTAAGGCAATATTATACTTATGATTCATTTTTATTTATTTTTTGTCTCTAAAATTTCATCTGCAAAACTATGTACAAATTGCTTATTTTACAGAATATTACAAAAATCAAATGAATGTTTTGATTTATGGACTTTAAAAAACATGAACATGTATGTTAAATTACGCCAAGGTTTATTTGGAGTGAAAAAGGAATGAAAATTGATAGCTGCATCTTTAAAACGACTATTAAATTATTCATGTAAATTGTGTATTTAAATAAGACCAAACTAATACACTGTAATAAAAGTGTGAAGTTCTTACTTTTATTGGACCATGTTGTATGACTCACATAAATTTTAAAGTGCAACATGTTCTTAAGAAAAATTATCTTTACTGTACATTTTCCACCTTCTTGTTTATTCTTTCTTGACATTTACCACTCAGATATCAAATCATTAATATTAATAACATTAGAAAAAAATGTAGATTGACGAAATCTAAGCGTTTAACAAAGAACACATCATTTCTTTAATTGATAGTCTTTTGTAAAACTACTTGAATCATTCAAATGAAGACGAAATGAAAATCATCTAGTATCTTGTATTCTTTCTTATGTATAGAAACAGTTTAACGGCGGTGTATATAAGAATCAGTCCGCCTACACTGCCTCCAGTTGATCCAGAGAGGATGAGTACGTCTGTAAAATTAAATGATACCAATCAAATGATATCAAAATACGAGTAGATGTTTAAACTACATGTTATAAACTGATTTAGGGTAAAGTCTAGTCTCCATATAAATTTAAAGAGAAATCATATCGCACTTTGAAAGACTTATATTGAGATAATCGTTCATAATATGTCATATTGATAAGCATAGACTACAGAGCTGATGAAATTTCCAAAAACATATATTAGAACCGTTAATTTTTTAACATTTTGACAGTTTGTGATAATATCAATTTTAAATTAGGATTGTTAGGACTATTGCAACTTACAGTTAGTCACTAATTTTCCAAAAACGGTCATCCGGAATTTGACGTTCTCCGTGGAGGTCACATTGGTTTGGGCTTTTATTTGTATCCTCATCATTTCCGTTCCCTCGAGGCACCAAGTGGTAGGAGGACGCACAGTGCAGTTGAAAACCTTTAAAACATATATATTCTTATAATAAATTGCTAATATCAACATATAGTGATTAGAGTGATACATGTTTTTGTGTTGTCAAATTATTATCTTACATAAAACATTGATTTCCTTATATCATGTTAAGGGAAAGGTGTGCGATGCTTGCATAATTAGGTGTAAAATGCAAGGATCTAGAGGAGTCGTGAGGAGATGGACCTTAACCTTATTAAAGTAAGAGTTAGATAAGTTCTATCTATAATAATAACATTGTTCCCCATATATTCGCACCCTCTTAAAATGGAAAGAATACCCACTAATTATCTGAAGAAGATTCACAAGGGAAAGTATCTATATACAGGAAAACATTTAATCAACTCTTCTGACAGATAGACAAATCCCACATGGTTTTTGAGGATTGAAACCTTATGAAAAGGCACCTAATTTTTATAATTGCTTTAAAAAGTTTTTGTTAAAAAAAAAAAAAAACAAGAAATGTTTGTAGAACACTTGTGCCCCCTCCCCCAAATAATAAGAATTTGTGTAAGTTAAAGGAAAATAACTCTGAAGAAAATGGCTCGATCGTGCTCAGAACAAAACCTGACCTAGATATTCATATCATAAATCTCTACACTGTATTTCATTTTAATATGTGCAACTTCTGCAAAGAAATTGAACGGTAACAGCAAATAATTGGAATTTTTTAAGTCCAACGGGCATAACTCTGTCCGAAATACACTTGTAGTCCTTTCGTACCCAAAACAGAACGTGACTAGGATTTATTCTTATGATAAAACTGTATACCAAATCCATTTAAATATAAATCAGTGTGCCCTTCCTTCTTCTAAGGGGACATTAAAATCTGTTTGAGAATATGACCTCCCCCGAGGAAAACTATCTTGTTTTAATAATGCCTCTTAACATGCATTAAATATTCCTTTAAAAAATACGATACCGGTATCACGAATACACATGTATGTATTCCTTGTACCCAACATATAATTACCATTAATTGGTGAAAAAAATTCAAACTACATGTATACATTATTTTACGGTGTGAAATAACAAGGTAAGCTACAAATTTCAACGAGCACCCCAAGTCAACGACAATGCCAAAAAGAAAGCGTGATTCGACGCCATTACCAAGAAGGCGAGCCAAGCGCAACGATGGCGCCCAGACCAGTCAAGGAGATGGTCAAACTGAAACCAGTGGAAGCATGGGACAGCCGTCCTTTAGCTTATCTAATGAGCAGTTGCAGCAGGTGTCAGAAGCTGTAGCAAACATCCTAAGCAAGCAGAGTGGGACAAACCCCCCAATGCCCATAGAGCCACTGGAAACCCCCATGGCCACACGGGAACAGAGTCAAGGTACAGAACCCGTTTTGATAAATGACAATTATCTTGCATTAACGACAAGCTACGACAATGATTTAGGCCATAAAGTATCAAATAAATTAAAACTTAAAATTGTTAATGGCGAGTACATCAATTTGGGCTTGTTGGTTGAAAATTCATATGGGGCCGATCCAAACGATGAGACCAGATATTTTTCTATGAAAGAGGGAAGCCTCACCCTGGCCCCCAAATCTAAAGCAAAGGTAATCAATGACATACAAGTATGGACAGATGCCTTTCTCATTTACGCATCGATATATACCTCAGCCCATCCCGAGAGCAGAGCTCAGTTATTCAAATATATTCATACTATTAGGTTAGGGGCAAATAGAGTTAAGACTCTCGGGTGGCGTGATTACGACATCCAGTTCAGACTGAAGAAGGAGGCTAACCCATCTCTCTCATTTGCTGTTGTCGATCAGGAGCTATGGGTCTTGTATATGTACAGTCCCCCTAGCACCCAGACTTCCTCACATCAGGCCCCCCTTCTAAAGTGTTATATATTCAATTACAAGGGCATATGTAATAAACTTGTATGTCAATACAAGCACGAATGTATGATATGTTCACAAAACCATCCCTACATTAAACATAAGACATCCTCAGGCTCTAGTTTGAATTTTAGGTCAACTGGTCTGCAAGCAACATGGCGGCCTCAGCTACCCAGGAGACCCGCGGCACCAAGTTCAGCTATTAGAGCACCTTATACCCAATCAGCTAGACCTCAGTAATATTGCAGCAAGCCCGATTAACGTACCGAGATTAGGCGATTTATTAGCAAATTACCCACTTGGCTTGGTAGCCTTAGAACTTTTGCAGGGTTTTACATATGGTTTTAGGTTGTGTTATGAAGGGCCTCGAGTGGCCACTGACTGTAATAATCTCAAATCCATGTCTGGGTTACAGTACGAAGCTATTCAGTTGGTCATTAATGAAATCATGTTAGGCAGAGTTGCAGGTCCATTCGATCAGCCCCCTCTACCGAACCTTAGGCTGTCTCCAGTGGGCATGGTACAAAAAAAGGGGGGTTCTTACAGATTGATTCATCACTTGTCTTACCCTACAGGGTCTAGCGTCAATGATTTTATTAGTAAGGAACACTGCTCAGTTAAATACTCGTCATTTGACGATGCATTAGACATGCTTGCAAAATTAGGTCCAGGAGCACAAATTGCTAAATTAGACATAAAAAATGCATTTAGGTTATTGCCAATTCACAGAGCAGATTATGAATTATTAGGTTTTAAAATTCAGGGTATGATATTTGTAGATAAGTGCTTGCCATTTGGATGTTCTGTAAGCTGTTCCAAGTTTGAGAAGTTTTCTACCTTTTTAGAATGGGTACTTAAAAAGCAGGCCAAAAGCAACAATGTGGTTCATTATTTAGATGATTTCTTGGTAGCAGGTAGGGATGGTAGCCAAGATTGTGCTAGGCTTATGTCGGTTTTTAGTTCCATTTGTCATGAGCTGGGCATCCCCTTAGCGCACGAAAAAACTGTGGGGCCTACAAATATTTTGATTTTTTTGGGGCTAGAAATTAACACTCGAGAAATGACAATTAGCATACCATCAGACAAATTGGGACAGCTTAAGGACCAGTTAACGTATACATTATCCAAAAAGAAGGTTACATTGAAAGAGCTTCAGGCTCTTACAGGGCTACTGAATTTTTGTATAAGGGCTATCCCAGCTGGTAGGGCTTTTGTTAGAAGGCTTTATGATGCTACTTGTGGGCTGTCAGAGCCACATCACAAACGCAGGGTCAATTTAGAAATGAGGGCAGATATTAAAACTTGGCTACTGTTCTTAGAATGTTTCAACGGAGTCACTTCTTACAGAACTGTAGATTGGTCAAATGATTTTGACATGGAGTTGTTTACTGATAGTGCAGGGAACACTGAGTTAGGTTGTGGTGCTATTTTAGGTAAGCAATGGGCATTTATGCAATGGCCATCACAGTGGAAAGGGCTAGAGATCATTAAAGACATTACATTTTTAGAATTAGTACCAATAGCTATGGCTTTCGAAATCTGGGGGGGAAAATTGGCTGGCAAAAAAGTTATTCTTCACACTGACAACCAGGCTCTGGTATCAATTCTTAATTCTAAGACATCAAAATCAAAAAGGGTCATGCGTTTGCTCAGAAAGTTAGTTCTTCAGGGGTTAGTGCATAACATCCAGTTTAAGGCAACTCATATCATAGGCCTGCATAATATCAAAGCAGATTCTATCTCTCGACAGCAATGGTCACGTTTCCGAGCCAGCTTCCCAGAGGCAGAGGATCACCCAACATTAATACCCTGGTCATTTCGGCAAGTGATCTGCGACATAGAGCTCATGAGCTCTTAAGCTATTCCATCTCTGACAGTACAAAGAAGTTGTATAACACTGCATTAAATGTATTCAATGATTTTCGCAAGCATTATTTTGACACAGAAGAGTGGCCTCCCCATTACAATCAATTAGTCGATTTTGTCTCCTATCTATCGTATAAGCAGTATTCCCCAAACACGGTTAAGTCGTACATTTCTGGGATATCTTATTTTTGTAAACTTCACAACCTTTCTGATCCAACACAATCATTCTTACTCAGAAAAACCCTGGTAGGGCTGGGCAGAAAAAATGTCCAGGTTGATGAACGTAAACTGGTCACTTTAACAATTTTGTCCAGCATCCTTAAGTTACTGCCCACAATATGCAAATCTCATTATGAAACGATGCTGTTCTCAACCATATTCTCAACAGCCTTTTTTGGTTATTTCAGAATGGGGGAGCTGGTTCAAAATTCAGTGCATGACCCTGGTCATGCTATTCAAGCCGGGGATGTAACCTATCACAAACAGACCAATAAAATCCTCATTGTCCTTAAACACTCCAAAACTGATCAAGAGGGGAGGGGGGCAACAATTTCACTAACAGCCACTTTACAGGCAGTATGCCCAGTGCGCTTAGATTTATCATTTATGCAACTAAGACCTAGCATCCCTTCAGCATTTTTTTGCCACATCTCAGGTAGTCCAGTGACAAGGTATCAGGTGTCAGCTGTTTTCAATATGGCCTTAGACAAATTGGGGTTAAGCAAGCAAACTTATAAAACTCACTCCTTCCGCATAGGCGCAGCCTCAACTGCCTGGACTAATGGGGCCAGTGAAAAAGACATTGCTAGTAAGGGCAGATGGAAATCTCAGTGTCTGTACAAGTACATAAGGAATTAATATGTTCATAACTCGCTAATTTTTCTGTTGTCAAATCTTTGTAGGTGTAAAGAGAATATGGATCATTGGGTCCTCCATTGTTAAACATGCATTTTATTATGCCAGAAAATCAGTATTTGGCACCAACTTAGAATTAGACCGGCACAATGCTACCATATTCTGGCAAGGCAAAGGGGGTATGAAGGTGGAGGACATCTTACCCAAAATTAGAACATTACTCAAGGTAGAAAATGCTCCTCACATGTTAGTTATTCATTGCGGGGGAAATAACATTCCATGGTATAGTGGGGGTAAGTCAGCTGATCTACGTTTCAGATTAAAAGAAATATTACAAAAATTAGAAAAATTGCTACCATCAACTTTGCTTATATGGTCACAAATACTGCCACGTCTTCATTGGAGGGGGGGGAATCAACCAGTCTGCTATGGAGAGAATAAGAGTCAGAGTAAATAGCCATGTGGCTACTCACTTGTTAAGGTCTGGGGGGAAGTACATCAGGTACCCAGAGTTACATAGGATCAACACAGGCATGTTTTCTAAAGATAAGATTCACCTTTCTGAGATGGGTAATAACTTGTTTTTTTATAGGTTGCAACAGGCTTTGCAAGTGTTTTTGATTAATAACTCAGTTCACGTGTCCCCAAGAGATGGGGAAATTGGGCCATGGCTGCGCCATGACTAAGATTTTAGTCATGGTAACTATTTTATTTACTGTCAATAGACTATTGAGGGTCTATTTATTTGTATTGTCATGCACCAAGTCAATTTTTGCTCTTGCTCATAGACTGTTGAGAGTCTATGTATTTGTATTGACACAGTTTCTTATTTTTCTGGTCATTTTATTTTAACAAATATTGATTATTGTCATAAATTACAATATTTGAGGACATAAACATGAGTTATGCAATCACCAATTTTAAAAATTTCAATCCCCCCCTTTTTCCCCCTGCCGTCTGACCCTACTGGTGGCGCAGCCAATGCTCAAAGCATAGGCTCGTGGCGGATATTTGGCTCACCAGTAGTGCCTAACCTTGATTCTTAATATATGACTTGGTGCAAAATTGATTGAATTTTGCAATTATTGTCCAAGCAGGCGAGCATCTGTTCCCAGGGCTCTCCATTATGCTTGTTTTATTTGTGGGGACGCCACCAAGGCAAGAATTGATGCTGGGCTCCCTTATTTGTTTTAATGCAGCCGTGGCCTATATCGCCAAATAAATATAAATAATTAAATAGAAGTTTTTTGTTATCTTTGGTATAAAGGCCCAAGGTAAGGGCATCTTTTGATAATTGGTGAAAAAAATTCAAACTACATGTATACATTATTTTACGGTGTGAAATAACAAAGTAAGCTACAAACTCTTGTTTCTGCTGGTGTCGTAATGTATCCAAACCATATAGCACAGTCAGGATCGTCATACTGGAGTAGAGATACACAGACTCTGTACTCATTGATCAGGGAAGAGTCTCCGCCATAGAATTTCATCATGTTACACAACAAATAATCAATCGGTGAACCGTCATATGTCACGTGATATATTGTTGTGTCGCTTACTGCTCGCTTACTGGATTCACATGCATCTTTTTCAAATGACACTTGAAAAAAAAGAGATTGCCTATAGAAAGGTAGCAATAATTTGAAAAAAATAATAAATCAGAGAAATAGTTTTTTCCATATACTGTAAATCATTTTTTATTCCCGACGTCATTTTCGCGTTGAACTTTAAGCGATACAGTGAGCTCGCGAAAATTTCATTTTCGCGTATATTAGTCATCCGTTTGATTTTAGAAAATGTAGTGATCTACTGTACATTGAATCTCCAGCATAAGAAATCATAAAATAAATTTTAATATAAGTTTACATATAAGGAATGGATATGGAAATTAAAACTTGCAAGAGAGTGTGGGAGAGGGTATAAACTTCAAAGATAAATAATGGTGTATCCAAGCACATGATATCTAATCGATTAAGAGGGTTTTGTGACTCACCTGTGATATTGGTCAGTGCATAACAAAGGTCCACAAGTAGTATACTTGAGATAAATGAAAGCTTTGCGACCAGCATGGAGAGATTTATTTCCCAAATGTTCCTTAAATTTTGATAAAATCGGTTTACAGAGTTCAGTTACAACATGTTGAGTGCTTACCATTCTATATCTTCTAATACGAGTAATATTCTCCATTTAATAATTCTTTATATGATAATTATAAATAATACATATTAAATAAGAAATAAATAATAAACAAAAACATAATGTCAATAAAAGAAGTACTTACTTTGTCTTAATGCACTATGTTTTTTTCAAACACGAAACGCAGGAAAATATCGCCGTAATTAAGGAAAATGATGAAAAATATTTTTAAGCCGAAGTAAATGACCTTTTTTCTTGTCTTTTGTTAATATTAGCTACAATATGCTGAAACTAATGAAACATTTTTTAAGAAACGTGATCAGAAGCTTTTTTAATACATTTTACCTCGAAAATCGCTTTTATTGTCAATAAAAAAAAATCTGGTTTCAGTTTATTGCAACTAAGCTTGTAATACTGCCTTATTCTCTGATATCATTCAGTCACTGTTATTGAAATAAAGTCACAAAGGATCAGTTCGTTTATTGTAATGAAGAGTTCTGTTTCAGCTTAATATGCATATCTGCTTTTAATTATAGAGTTTATATGAAAAGGTTGAAGAATTAAAGAAAGCTTAAAGCTGACTATTTCTTTTTTAAGGTCTTTTAGAATGTTCCATTTCTTTAATATAGCAGAAAAAAGACAAAGTTTTGTTCAGTCTCATGCGCTAGGGTTGAAGGTAGTTTATTTACGTAAATTTCACTTTAACGTCAAACACTTTCACAAAAAACTTTATTCGGTAGTGACCAATATTTGCCCCCAAAATCAAACTTTGACGGAATAAAAATTGATTATGTTTTATATCAGGGGGATTCATGCTGACTTCAAAGCACTGAATGTTTTCGTCAGCAATGACGTCATATGTTTGAAATGATGTCAGAAAAATTATGTAAATCTAAAATTTCCATAATTTTTATAGAAAAAATGTTAAAATTGCGTCAATATTTTGAGTAAAAATCACCGAGCGCAGGTGTGTTCAGGCTCAATATTTTGATATAATGTGTAGAATAATAATATCAATTAAATATGCAAATATTGTTCCTGAACAGACATGCGCTCTATAAATTCTATAAATAAAATTGTTGAAATTTTGTCCATTTTGTCCTTTTTCTGAAAAATAATGCAAAATCCGACGAGT
Source organism: Saccostrea cuccullata (assembly GCF_032062105.1). Lineage (NCBI taxonomy): Eukaryota > Metazoa > Mollusca > Bivalvia > Ostreida > Ostreidae > Saccostrea > Saccostrea cuccullata. Next base: position 199,380 of record NW_026924879.1, read on the forward strand.
TTGTGACGTCAAAAAATAAAAAAAATTGTCAATAACCTACTTTGAAAGTATATTATGTTTTGTTTATTTATATTTTTCATACAATTTATACAATACAACACATTTTAAGAACTTTTCAAAATATAATTTTTGTGGGGGCAAATATATGCGAAATACCGAATATAGTTCTTTACAAGAGTTAACTAAAAAATTACTACAAAACTTTACTCTTGTACTTTTTTGATCATTTAGTACCATTATCTATCGTAAATTACATTTCAATGAGAATTTTTTTTTATAAAGTATGTAAATAGTTATACAAGAAATAGTTCATTTTAAGATTAAAATTTACTTGCAGGAAGTTAAAAAAATACATCTAAAGTTCATAATGAAAAAAATTTGATTTACTATAATAATAATAGTTATCTATAGTTAACGGCAATATTTTTTTCGGTAGGGTTAAGCTAATAAAGAAAAAATAATAGAGTCACATTGTGTTTTGATTTTCTTCTTTTGGGCAAGTACTAATATCCTTCCAACGTTCTCGGATTTAGGTTCCTAAATATGTACATGTATGCACATATTGATAAAATGTACTTATTAAAAGCTTAAGGCATATGGAGCCTATACTGTTATCTTTCTACCTTACTGATTACATATCAATAGGAACATACATAATTACACACCAGTGCCAAAGTATTTGTGGTCATATAAAACAAAAGACGATATTAAAACCTTAGTTTTCGCTTTAATACGGGGACAGCATAAAAAAAACATGGAACAGAAACAAAATCAATTGATTAAACACGTTTAAGAATATATTCTTTTAGTATAATGTATTACTATTATTCTAGATCTCAATCTATAAATATTGATGAACAGTTATCATAAGGTGAAGAAGAACATTTGAAAGGTATACACATGAATGCTGGTTTAAGTCAATTTTGTTATAAATATTTTCAGTGGTCATTGCATGGTCATTTGCAAAACCATTTTTTTAAAACACATTCCGTCTGCACATACATGAACTCTGAAGTTGACATTAAAAAGAAGCTTGAGTTTCTGATTGACAATGCCTATGTAGTATTTGGGAGAAGGTCTTCAAACAATCTATTTGAAATCCCATGGGTACGTATACCAATTGGGCTCCAATATAAGCAGACCTATTTTTGTATTCATATGAAGCAGAAATTGTGCAAAATCTTATGCGTGAATAGAGGAAAACACTTGCTGTGGCCTTCAATTCGTCATTTAGATACATTTGTATATCGACGACAAATTGTCAATTATCAATACGATATATCCTGGTGAGCTTGAGACAAAAGATACCACAGAGTCTGACACATCTGTTTCATACTCACTGTATACAAAGTGCTAATTGAAAATTTACTTGATTTGGGTCACTTGCTATATTGCTTTGGGTACTCTGATGCATTATGGGTAAAAAAGAAAATTCTGCAGGCAAAATATGGGTAAAAGTAACATTAAGAAATTAGAAAACTTATTAAACCTTTATAGAATCAATGTAAATTTAATTGACAAAGTTTTTAAGTTGAAACAAGTTAAAAATTCGATACCATTCTCATTTACTAAGTTAAAATGGGATTTTTGCTCATTTTGCATTATTTCAATTGTTCTTAATTTTTTCAAACTATATTCTGTTGTAAAAGTTAGTGTATCTTAGTTTTCGCCTCAATTCACCCACGAAACATCATCTGATTTCTATAAATTACGCTTTTTAGAGAAATTGGGCTATTCTTGTTTTGAGTGAATGCTATACTATGTTTGCAACATATTTTTGCGATGGCTATACTTTTTTCGGATCCTTTTTGTGATTTGCATGAAATTAAGATTTATTGTTTTTTGTTAAAATTATCGCGATTTAAACAGTTTTGAAATAGGTATTGGCATTTATTATCACAAGAGAAAATTTATCAGTCGAAAGAAGTGAACCAGAAATAAATAGATATAGAATTTGATGAAATATGCTATCATTGCTGGTGTTTGTGCGATACTTGATTTGCGTTTTGTCACGATTGATACAGAAATGATATGATTTATTTGAGTAGAATAATTCTTGAAGAATGAAGCCGTATATAGTGGGAGTATAATCCAAAGACACTGTCTCGAGTTTATGTCATTAAATACTTTAAATACTTAGTAAGTTATTGATAAATACACGTAATATATTTCTACTTATGTTTTAAAGGTATGTATAACGGAAAAAAGGGCTTCACAAACTAATCGAATTTTTTCCAAAGCTCATGATAGGCGTAAGACTGAATGCGTTAACCACAATATGCTACGGTGTCTTCGTGTTGTTTGTGTGTCAGTTTGCTTAAAAAGAAACGAATTTGTTGAGACAAATAAGGTTTTTCAACCTATCCTTTAATTTATTTTGGTTCGTTTTGTTTTGGCTTACTTCTCTCACCCAACACTTAGACTTTTGTTTTTATACTAAATTTGATTACGAAATGTTCCATTCACTTGATCAATACATAGGGCTCACAGCGTGTGTGACCGATCAACAAGGGATGCTTACTGCTCTAGGTACCGTTCTAATCTCTGGATCTTTGGTATTCCGGGGGGGGGGGGGTCTGTATTTATGCCCTGCGCACATGTTCGTATTGTTTGCATATTTTTCGACATAAATTAATGCTCATTATCCTCACTTTTTTCATTTCAGAAATATTCAACTTTTAGATAGAATGGGTTCAGACGCCATTAAAAAAACACAATGCATTTACTAGAATACCTGGTCCGTTCATATTTAAAAATAAATCTTTATAGCTAGAATCATTTAATATAAACGTGCCCATTTTCGACTAAATAAGTCTAAAAACAATTTTCAATCAATATGCCTTTCAGGACAATATATGAATCTAATATGTTGAAGATGATATTACCGACAACATAATTTTAGAAAAATAAAACTTTTCCGTCATAGAGCGAGTGATTGTCCTCGCCTTGTACACTTTTTTCTCTCTTTTATAAATCTATGATAAAGAGATTATAACGCAACTTATGTTATATTTAACCTATTTTCACACTATCATCAGACATCAGAACTTAAAACTAAGAATCTGAAACAGAATCTATGAATATAAAAGTTAATTAAAATTTGGCATTATATCCCCATAGACAGATCCAAAAAAGCGGATAAAGGTTAGGGGATCAAGAGCTGATAATTTTATCAAATTCACTAAAATTTAAGAATATTAAAGAAACCATATCAAAATAACTCCCCACCCCCCTCCCTCCCTCCTTCCCAAGAAACACAAACTCTTAACAGTCAGTCTACGCTAAAAGAATATAGTTACCGAAGTTCACTGATTTTCAGGGATATGTTACGATTTCTATGAAAAAAGATCCATGCATTTCTTTGAGAAATGTGGTAACTATTTGTTTTCTTTTTATTACATGCAATCTCTTCTTAACGCTTATTTTGCTGAATTGAAATTAGTACATGAACGAAGCGGCATTAAGATTTGAAGTTGAATGCGTTCTAATTACTAGTAATCATTAAATTATCAAATCAAAACTTTGAATGCATATATATATACCACTAAATATTTACAATACCATGAGTATATGTAAAGTCTAAGAGTTGAAATCTATCTTTAAAATTTTACAATATTACATGTTTACTGGTAAGCAACATGAAAATTCTTAACTTAGTATGTTTTTGTTGATGAATGAATGTCGTAAGTTGATAGGAAAAATGAGAATATATATGGAAGAATGTAGCTTGTCCACCAATTAAGCCGACCCCATCCCTAACCATAAAATAGGATTTTTGTGTTGGGATCTTTTAGTGTTATGGACAACAATGTAACCCCCTCCCGTTTCCCGAAGAAATTTATGCTTGAGAAAAATCCTTTATTCCGGAATGAAAAAATGGAACTAAACATATAAATTAACGAAATACAAACGTCATTACAATTGCTTCCATTAGAAATTAAAAAAAATGTTACGAAAGGTTCAAAATGTTATAGATAGGGGTATAATTTATTTTATTAAAAGAAAAATAAGTAACGTCAGGTACCTGTGTGTTTGTACTCTCTTAAGTAACTTACCAAGAGGCCACACTACTTTTTCTAAAATTTATATAAATACATATGTATCACACTCACCGATTGAGCATAAAATGCTCAAGGTGAGCATATGACACATGGACCTCCTACGGACTGGGCCATTGTTGAAATGTAAGAGGAGTCTTGGGAAGAAAATATTGTACAGTACTGTTGTAAACACAAAGTAACGTCAATAAATTATTTTACTAATTGCACCAGGCCTAAATGCTATATGTATACTCGAAAAAAGTATAGCTGTCATGACAACAAAGATAGCTTTCTGGATATTTTCTACGCAAACATAATATAGCGCTGGAAAAGTTGGGTAGGTGCATATTTGATGTAATTGCCAGGTTATAAAGAAGACCTTGTGGTCGAATTTGATAGCTTACGTTTGATAAAGAATCATATTAAACATTACAATAAATGTTTTATTGAAATAATGTCAACAGTCCATTCCAGAGGATGATTAGTCGAAAAATGACCATTAGATGCGTGAAAAACGAGTGCTTTCAATGTTTATGGAGGGGTAGACTAAACAAAAATATGAATATCTTTAAATATACCAAGAAGAAGTCTCATATTGTTTGAAGTAGTTTTATTATCAGTAAGAAAACGTATATAAAAGCACATTTTTTGTCTAAATGTGCAGACAGAAACTTCGAAGGACCCAAACAAATATAGCTAGTGATCCAAATCAAGTAGATTTTCGATTAGCACTTTGTATACAGTGATACTTGGACATTTTACTTGAAGAAGACGTTAATGGTAATCTAACAACCAAGCTCTATGATAAATGTGATGACTTTAAGTTTTCTATCGTCAACTTCCCTTACTCATGCAGCAATATAGCTTCATCACCTGCATACTGAGTTTATATATCTCATTTGATTCGATATGCAAGAGCATGTTCTACGTTTGAACAATATCTAAAACGAGGTAAATTATTGAGAAACAACTCGATGAAACAAGAATATCAGCAATCTCGTTTTAAGTCATCATTTCGTAAGTTCTGTGGTGGATACACGTACAATGACCTTGTGAGCAAAAGCAGTTTATCATCGAGTCAAATGCTGACTGACGTTTTTCATACCAATTGTTATTCCCTTGTTAATACAGTGAATTGAAGATGGATAATGCCGTTATTTCCTGATCATGACAAGAAGCACACGGCGGGTGTGACCGGTCAGCAATGGATGCTCTCTCCTCCATGGCACCTGATCCCATCTCTGATGTTTTGGATGTCCATGTTTGCTCTGCTCCTATTTTGTATTGTTTTATGGACTTTGATATTGAAAACTGTTCGTTATCTCCATATCCATCATTTCATAAAATAAATCTCTCTCTCTCTCTCTCTCTCTCTCTCTCTCTCTCTCTCTCTCTCTCTCTCTCTCAAGAAAATATCTTTCTCAAAAAAAAAAATTCAGTAAACGAAAAATTTACAATGAAGAAAGGGAAATCCAAAATAATGAGTTTTCTCCTAACAAAAACGTATTAGGTTTATAAAAAAACATATAAAAATTCAAAAACATAAGTGCTATAATAAGCACTGAAAGATGTTTTAATTAGCTACTCATGCATTCAAGTTACTATTACCTTTCACTCTGTTACTTAAAAAAAAGTACTAACTAAAATATATTAACAACATATGCACATTCCTTGAGTTGGAGTATACAATGTTCGCCTTTGGTTTTCTAAGAATAATGCTTCTTAAAGTCACTCATGGCCAAAATTCGAGTTTTCGTAGATTTCACACTCTGAAATTATTGTATTTAATTTATTATGAAAATATGTTTTTTCTTTTTTATAGCATTTATTGATAATAAAAATCTCAAACAGTTTTTTTTATAACTTGCAATCTTTTCTGTAGTAAATATAAACACTTAAAATTGTGAAATGCTTGGTATATTTATTAAATTTTTTTTTTCTTCACTCTATATTAAACTAAACTTATGCGTGCAATTTTGTTACCAATAAAAATGACATTAATATTTTTGAAATTCAGTTTCCATAAAAACGTAAACTACCTGTTTCGTATGCTTCTTTCTTCTTGGTATTTTGATATCTGCTTTTTATCTGTCTAACACTTACAATAAGTATTATTATAAGCACCAAACCTGACCCACTTGCTGCTAAAATTGTCCAGATTAATTCCATTTCTAAAATTCAATATAAATGCAGAGAATGAAATGTGTATTACTTAGTAGTATATATAAATGTAGAGTATGATAAATTTATTACTTACTAGTATAAAATATGTAAATATTGTCTTTCATTTACCTAGAATTTACAATTGTTTACGATTTTAAGACTAATAAATAAGGTGTGTACTCATACATGTAAAACAATTGAAAATTTCTAAAATGCAATATAAACGTAGAACATGGCAAATGTATTATTCATATAATACTTTTAGCTCTCTGTGGTCAGCTACTAGGTTGAAGCTGTGAATATTTACTTTACTAATTTAGAATTTTCAGTTGTTTACGAATGCATGACTAATGAATAAGCTGTATGCTCATAAAAAAAATTAAATCTGTTAATTACTAGAAAAAAAATATCACATAATGCGGTCTCTCGCTGGTAGCGTTAACGATAGAACTATATCAAATGAGAGAAAATATACACATGCCTTAATAGGTATTTGCCAACTTACATTCGGAAAATATTAGTCAGAGGTTTATAATATAATAGATATTTTATTGTTTTATTTTGTGTGATTTATATCGCTTTTAAAAGATTTCTAAACAAAATCCATTGTTCATAAGACGGTAAACTAAACAACCCTTTTTTCTATAAATAATATCTCTCAGCTTTATCAGACTTTATAATGTAGCACTTATTCTTATTTATCTTCGATTCTCATAAAATGCTTAGAATTTAACTTTGACTTCATTGCTTTGACTTGAATTGAAGCGATTATTCATTTATTTGTCTCATGGAATATGTATCCTGTGATTTCGTTGTTTGTGTACTTCTGAGAAATAAAATAAAATATATTTCTTCACAAAAATCAAAGTATGGATTTAAAAAGTATAGAATTCTTTCATCTGTACTCACTATCTGCAGTCAAATGTGCCATAACCTTGAAAAGAAAAGACGAATTCCTTGAAGACTTTTCCACCGATATAGGTTCGATGTGGATTTTCAAAGAGTTGTCGTAACAGATAGGTGTGGGTGGGTTGTGCGTACAATTGAAATCCTGTAATTATTTTATAAATGGGTTGAACTCCACAAACAAGAATGATTTTCCGTCTTTTTTTTAACCTTCTGAGAATAAAACATTTGAAAAAAAATTAAAAATCACTAATCTAAGTTGCTATGGCACTACCAATATCTATAAAAATACTTTTTCTCTATATCTTCATCGTATAAAATTTTGATATCAATTTTTGGTCACTCAAAACCTACATTTACATCAATGAAAAAATTGAATTCATATACTGCGTAACCTAGTGATGGTTCCATATAAGGATCCGATGTAAATATAAATACCCATGTCAATGTTGCGCCTGAGAAAATTCCTCGAGAAATTCCTGCGTAAATTTTTAATCGTATTGTGTGAGAAAATCTGGATCAGAGTTTCATCAAACTTGAATTTGCTTCATGTGTTGGATCAATCTTATTAAAATTAGATCCTCTGCGCTCCTTTATTTAACAAAATACAGGATAGTCAAGGATCTAATTTTAATTAGATTGGTGTTGAATAATATGCTTCCCCGTAAATATCAGAATGATGGGTTCTAGTTTGCTCTTCTTTCAAAGAAGTTTCTTTAACGATTTTTTTCTTTATATTTCTATTTAAAACCGTAATCACCCAATTATTTCGTTTAGTAGTTAATGAGAATAAGAGTCATTTAGTTCTTCGATTTCGAAATTGAAACGTTTATAAACGACAGACAAACAATTCATCCTTAAGTTTAATCAGAAAAGCTCATTAAGTTTCGGCTCAGGTGAGCTTAATATAGAATTACTATTTATTTATCTCTTCTATGTATTAGGGGTTTGTTTTCTAAAATTATTAATGATTACAAATGAATATTTTATACAGATTTATTTTCGCCCTATTTCATTTTCGCCCTTTCACACTTGCAGACAAGTTTGCTCTGTTTTAAATTTGCCCATTCATATTTTTGTAATTATACCGTACGCTTTGAATTCGTCCCGTTTTAAGTTTGCCCAAATAAGGCTAGGATGAAGGGGGCGAAATAAAACAGGAGTGAAAATTTCCATGTTTACAGAATTTCAGATTAATTTATATGAACATGCAATAGAAATGATTACCAAAATATATCAATAAGGTATTACCCTAGCAAACTTTGAGGAACTAGTCAATCCTACTAGAATGGCGCAGTCAGGGTCATGATACCTGATGGTCTCCATACAAATCTGGTAAGCTTTGAGATTTTTCGAATCTCGTCCCAGAAAATTCATGAAGTAACATAAAGAATCTATAACGCCTCCGTTATACGATATAAAGAACTCTGTATGCTCATCAATCCGTATGTCGCCTTTACATTTGTATTCTTCAAAGGAATCTAAGGGAAAATGAAAATTAAAACCAAAAAATAGGAAATAAATGAAACCAAAAATAACCAGAAAAAATTCATCAGTAAAACATAAAATAACAAATCACGTCTGTGTCTAAAATACTGATTATTAAATATATAGTTAAAAGTGATTTGTATTAATTAAACATATTTAGGACAGATGATGCAGTCAAACAATATTTTTGTTCTTTGAAGGAGATTGATTGATTGTATATTGTTTAACGTCCCTCTCGAGAATTTTTCACTCATATGGAGACGTCGGCGTATGCCGGTGAAGGGCTTCAAATTTTGACCTTTTCTCGGCACTCAGGGCCATTGAGCAGTGAGGGATCTTTATCGTGCAAGCGCCTGTCGCTTACACGGGGCCTCGGTTTTTAAGGTCTCATCCGAAGGACCCGCAACTTTCACTTCAAAATGCCGAGCGCATGGCGAAAGAACAGATGCTACCCATTTTATCGACTGGGTCAGATACGAACTCACGACCTCCCGATCACGGGGCGAGCGCTCTACCGACTGAGCTACCGTGAACGGTCTCTTTGAAGGAGAGATACTTGGTATTATCATCTCACAGGCCTAGAAAAGTGGAAAATATCTTGAGTTTTTTCTCCTTAGATTTGGAAAATAAAATAGACTTGTAAAATATTAGTTAATGTTTCAATACAATTGTAATATAAACTTTAGATAAATATTCCAAAGCCGGATGAATTTCATTTGGAAAAGAAAAATGGTATAAATCAGCCTAATATATGTGATTTTTTATCATTTTGTTTTTCCTTATAAATTCACCTGGCTTTACATATTTTTATATAAGTTTATATAACACTTTTAGCACCAAGCTGACATGTTCTTAAATTTGTTTCCATTTCCATCTGTAAACCTTTACTGATTGTGATTCGTCCATAATTTCAATTTTAAGGAAGTATTAACTAATATTTTACAAGACTAGTCTATTTCATTTTCCAAGTCTTAGGAGAAAAAATTCAAAGAATTATCCACTTTTCTAAATTGTTTGTATCATCTGTCCTTAAGATACATGTACATATCTTAAGTTAACATGCATTTTGCCGAAGCATCTTTTTTTTTTTCATTGGCCTTATTTGATTGTCAAATTTTGACGTTTGTTTACAAAGGTATTCGCTTGATATCTATAGAGCAATGAAATATCATCACATATCTGTGCCATAGGCGCTTTTAAAAAATGTCATATTTACTGTATATACTCTTTTTATATACAGTGAATATGACAATTTTAAAACGTGCTAATTTCGGCGAATTTTTATTTTTATTTTGATGAGGGTATTCAGGCACACCTAGAAAAACACATAATACACAAAATATAGCATCCTGTAACCAACGGCATACATGTAGTCATGTATCTATAAGTTGCTTTTAAATAAGACGAGGACACGTTTAACATTTTACTTACAATTGAGAGTCTGTGTTCCAGTGACACAAAATAAACCACTCATATATGTAGAAATTCCCAATATAAAAACACTTTTCATCCTGAAAGCTTAGTTTGTGTATTAGTACCTTTATTGGATGTTCTTGTTTTTGATTTACGCAGTGAACAATTTAAATGATCAATATCAAAGATGATACTCTCTCTCTCTCTCTCTCTGTGTGTGTGTGTGTGTGTCTCTCTCTTAAGCTTGAGATAGAAATTATCTTAAATAAAATGTAACTCCTCTTCAGTCTGACTAAAGCCAGCCCCTACTATATCACTTCGTTACTAACGAAGTGATATAGTAGGGGCTGGCTTTAGTCAGACTGATTCCTCTTCATAATAAAGGCATTTTCTGACTATCATCTCCTACTTTTTTGGCATTCGAAAGGTATGGATAAAAGCAATAAACCATTTATATTTTGACGAATTTCTGGTGTATGTTCCATGAAGTCATTGGTTATACTTCTTTTTTAATTTTTGTGTATAAATCATGTAAATTATTATACAGAAAACGGCCAATAAAACACACTTTACAAATTATTCGTTATGCAATTTCAATTTTTTAAAGAATCAATTTTTAGGGTTTTTCAATCAGATAAAGATTTCCGTTTCCAAGTATTTTACTGGTTTTGTCAAAATTCAATGCATTTCTGTTGGAGCACCTAAAAGCTAAATAAATGTTCATCTAACAAAGAGTCATGAAGTGTTTATAGACTATTGTCATTAAAAAAAACCATATGAGGAACAATTATAATGAATTCAAACATTTTTATTAAACATTTTTTTAAAAGGTATTATTATACAGAGTGGGTTAAACTGTATCCCACATGTAGGGTATGAAGTTCTTGACTGATGCGATAAATTATTACCGTGTTGTCAGATTTTACAAAATTTATAAGGAACATAAGGCAATAAAATTATAAATTGCTAAAAATGTAAGCTTGATACATATTTTCATTTCCTAACTAATTATTTTAAATAAAAAAGAAATTTTATGATCACACTAAGCTGTAAATTTAAGATTCATTACGAACGACATCATTGTTTCCTAATCTCAGCTCGCTGTTCAAGTGCCTCGTTTCACGTATCTTGATGGGATTCCATAAAACTAAGTATAGACGTTTATTGTTGAAATTTTAATGTCATGAACAGCTAATTTCAAAGCAAATTATTGTTTATTGATGTATAAATATGGAAATATACTAACTTGGATAAATCATCACATTTTCTTTATTTTCAATAACGGCACTTTTCTGTAATTGATAAGTAACTTTAGAGTTTCGGGAAAAAAAGTCGACATTTACTTCTCTCCTTTCACTAGGTATCTTCAGCTTTTCAAAACAAATACCCTAGATACAATTTACATCTCTGTGATCTGTTAAAACATTCCCTAAAAATATTTCTCACGAGATCATCCAATGATAAGCAATTTAATTCAATGAAGTTGGATGACGCATTTGTTCCTTGAAATCTGCAATTTTTACTTCACTCTCAAATTTCTATGAAATCGTAAATTTTTGATAGAGTGTCCAAAAAATAACATTTTGGCGACTCAAGAAGGACGCCAGAATAAGGTTTTCTTTCTTAACCTTAAAGAAAGTTTCTCTCAGTCCTACAAATAATTGTCTATGCTTTTGAGATTTTTACATAGAATACAAAAAAAAAACTCTCTAAATAATGTTCTTTAGATAAAGAAAAAAAATTACCTTATTCTTTTTCTGATAATTACATGTACATGGGATATTGAAACAGCTGAAATCATTAACATGTGACATTTTTTATTATTGTTCTTTTTTTTAAATTACGCAAGATACATCGCAAATTATTATGTAACTTTTTTATCTATCGGAAATATTTGAATGAAGTTTTATTTTTCTTCTGAAAACAAACAAAAAAATAATAATAATTTTTCTATTGTCATGTTACTCATGTAAAGTTTATGTCAATGAATATGCAAATTTTGAATTCCATTTTGAGACCAATCAATTGTCATTGTTAGCTGTTTACAGTCCACAGAACAAAAGAGTTGTCCATCTTTAAGGAGGAACTGTTGGTTAATTAGGTTACGCCCACATCCATGACAACTAAAACAATGTGGACAGGCATGCCAGTGGTATTCCCCGTGAGAAAGTCCGGGAGAATCTGCCGTTATAGTTCTCCGACAGGTTTTACATGTCTGAAAGATAAAACAATTAAAATGTATTAAAATGAAAGAAAAAGTTAGCAAGCTCACATACCTCACGCTCCCCCAAAACTCAAAGTGCTGAAAATCGCGGATAAAATGAAACAATCAGAATTTCCCAGTAATATGCACATGTACAAATTGTGTCCTAAATATCTGCAAAGTTGCTGAAATTCTTCTTTGTGGTTTATGAGGAGTTGCGCTGACAAACTGTTCACCACTATATTCAAGATATCACCAAAAATCTAAGTTGTAAAGTGTCGAAATTCCCAGAAAGATAAAGGAATCGGAATTTCCTGGTAAAATGCACATCTTTACATTGTGTCCTAAATATCTGCAAAGTCTGACGAAATTCTGTGCTGCTGTTTATGAGCGGTCGCGCTGACAAAATATTCATCTGTATGTTCAAGGTATAGCCAAAAATCTAATTTGAAAAGTGTAAAATTCCCAGAAAAATAAAGAAATCAGAATTTCCTGGTACTATGTACATCTACACACTGTGTCCTAAATATCTGCAAAGTTTGATGAAAATCTGTGCAGTGGTTTATGAGGAGTTGCGCTGACAAAATATATATACATCTCTATAATTAAGGTATGGCCACAAATCTAAGTTAAAAAGTGTGGAAATTCCCGGAAAAAAATAAAGGAATCGGAATTTCCTGGTAATATGCACATCTACACATTGTGTCCTAAATATCTGCAAAGTCTGACGAGATTCTGTGCAGCGGTTTATGAGGAGTTGTGCTGACAAAATGTTCATCTCCAGATTCAAGGTATGGCCAAATGCCTAGGTTAAAAAGTGCGGAAATTCTCGGAAAAAATAACGGAATTGGAATTTCCTGGTAATATGCACATCTACACATTGTGTCCTAAATACCTGCAAAGTTTGACGAAATTCTGTGCAGCGGTTTATGAGGAGTTGCGCTGACCAAAAAAAAAGGACTGACTGACTGACTGACACTCTGACGGACGGGTCAAAAACATTATTATACTTTACGCAACTAGTTGCGTGGGGTATAAAAACGTTTTGCCACAACGGTCACGTTTAATTGGAAAAATGGCATTTTGCTGTGCCCTGTCCTCCCTCATCTCGAAATATTTCCTACATGTCATTCGAATATTCCAGTTAAATAAAATGTGCTAAATTTTCTTCGCATCAAAGTTTTAGGGTGGATCTTTGAAAACAAAGTGATCTCGAGTAAATACATACGGAAAGTTAAACAAGTGTTTTCTACATTGGAACATATCGAGATAACGAACGGTACATATATTCAAGATCAAAAGTCCATCAAACAATACAAAACAGGCGCAGAGCAAACACGGACCTCCAAAAAATCGGAGGTGGGATCAGGTGCCATGGAGGATTAAGCAACCCCTGGCGACCGATCACACCCGCCGTCGGCTCCTTGTCATGACCGAGAAATAACTGAAAAATACATCGTCAATTTAGTGTTTAAATAATTGACAAACAATAAATATGAAAAAAGTCTGTCAGCATTTGACTCAATAATAAATTTCATTTGCTGACCAGGTCATTGTATCGACAACAGAACTTACGAAATGATGACTTTAATCAAGAGTGCCTATTTTCTTGTTTCATCAACTTGTTTGTCAATAATTTACCTCATTTTAGAAATTGTTCATACGTAGAGGAGACTCTTGCGTATCGAATCAACTCCGTACATGTATGCAGGTGATGAAGGTATATTACTGCATAAGGGAAAATGACGATAGAAAAGTTAGAGTCATCACGTTTATCATAGAGCTTGGTTGTAAGTTTACCATTAACATCTTTTTTCAAGTAAAATATCCAAATTTGAAACAGAATCTGTAAGTAGAATCTTTTATCTCACGCTCTCCAGGATATATCGTGTCAACGTAGGAATTGTTAATTGACAATACGTTTTCGATATATCTACATGTAAATTTCGAATTGAAGGCAATAGCAAGTGTTTTCTTCTTTTCATAATTTTTTTTCCTTATATGAATACAAAAATACGTCTGCTAATAACGGAGCGCCATTAGTACCCATGGGAATTCCAATAGATTGAGATTGGACATATATTTTCTCAATCAGAAACTCAAGCATCTTCAGAGTACTTGTGTGTACAATCAAATGTTTTTGAACAAAATAATTTCGTTAAAGACTATTGACAGGTAAGTAAATTTAAGAGTTCCATTTTTATTGAAAAAGCAGCTGTCGATGATATAAAAAAGCCTGGACTTTGATTTATCGTGGTGAATGGTTGTGTATAAAGTTGAAAAGTTGTAAGTTTTTATGCAGTTGATTTTTGTGAAATCTTGTAATTTTAAATTTCCAAAAGTTCCTTGGAATTTTGGAGTATCCATATCTGAATTATACCACTTCTTGAATATATTGTTGCACTCTTGAAATTTCTCCTTCACTACTGATAACATATCTCAAGGATGAGTTAAAAAAAGACTTGGTTGAACATTTACTGGAACACGCTTTTTTATCTTTGTTTTTGATTGATTTTAAAAATTAGTATGAAGTCGTAATTTTTCAATTTAAGTTTTTTGTACATGCCAATCATCATATACAAATAAAATTGAAAAATTGCGAATTTTTTTGCAAAGAACACGTCAGACTTGAACAGACAAAGAGAGACAACTCTATTCCAGAAGCTATAAGATCATTGGGTGGGTGGGGAAGGGTCTTAACCTTTAAAATGATTGAATGTTACTGAAATCAATAAATTTATCATTTTTAATTTATCTTTATTTATCTACAAGAAAATTAAGTTTCTTGAACTCGGATGTTCAATTTTAATTGTAATGTATCGCTAAACGTTACTTGCAATTTTTTGGAAAGGATTAAAATGCATTTTCAGTCATGCAAGTAATTTAAAATATTTTTTCGTACCTTGCTATACAATGTATCGAAACATATCATGCAGAAAGGATTGCCGTCCTTGGCAATATATCTTTGCCCCGCTAGGGGCGCATCACAGTTCCAACAGCAGAAATGTTCAACGTGCCATGTTTGTTTCTCAGCCTGTGTGTATTCACGTGCGAGAATGATCTGTGATATAAAATAATAATTAAAAATTATCATTAAAAACAACTAAAATCAAAAATTTCGAGAAATCAGGTACTGGGTATCCAATCTTAATTATATTTCTTTTTTCGATTTATTTCTTGATTTACCAAACATATTGGCATACAAACATGTTACATGCATGTACAAAACGAAAAATACAGTGTATTTTTAGGTTACTAAAACACATACTAATTTATACACATACTTGACCTCTTGACCTTGGAGTTTGACCCATTTCTCAAAAAAGATAGGGCTTTCATACTTTACAAGTGTATTCATTGTGACAACAGCTTTTAATGGGTAAAAATATTTTTGACATTTTCACCTTGACCTTAGAGTTTGATCCTATTTAAAAAAAACTAAACATTGACCATAACTTTTGAACAGTTAGTACATGTACTAGTGCTTAAATTTCAAACTTCGCATGTGTATTCATTGTGACAAGACCAATGAGGTATATTTTGATCTTGACTGTAAAGTTTGATCCATTTTACTAAACACTCGGCTATAACTTTGAAAGAGTTAGTACTAGGTCTTTCATTTTTCACAGGTATACTACATGTACGAGCTAGTATTCCTTTTGACAAGACCTTTCTTTGGATACAAACAAATTAGACCTTTCGGCCTTGACCTTGGAGTTAAATTTGCATTAAAAAAACTAAAACCCTCGCCAAGGAAGTTATCATTCACCATTATATTATAAACATGGAAATGAGATTACATACCTCGTCGCATGCAGCGCACCGCGGGTATATCGTATCAGCATAATGTCGTTCGCAGTATATTTCCTCGTTTCTTGTGAAGTATACCATGTCTACCAGAAGTTCGTTACAGGTCGCGCATGTAAAACAGCCTGGATGCCACGCTGTGGCAGAACCAAAATGATCAGTAGAAACACAAAATCCACCGCTAATAATGTCTTTAATGCAGCGATGACACCTCTACAAAAAATGAAGTAAAATAGTCACAGGTATATAACAAAGGATGTAAGAGCTTACATGCAAATTTTGTTACAAAAAAGTAATTAATCAATTAAATAACATGTAAGTTCGTTGAAAGCCTAAATTTGCAATCATTATGATGTTTTACTGAATTAGAAAGAAGATTTCGTAAGATTTCTTTTAAATAGCATTTAAATTATAGTCTACAAGTAGACTTTAAACAACAATCGTAAATTTGTACATTCTTTCTTGAAGTAAAACTTATTATCTGAGCAAATCTCGGAAGCTTTCGGGCTTCTGCAATGGAAATTTCTACCATTTCTCCTTATGGTCCCACCCACCCGTCTTAGAGTGTCCAACCCTCCCCCCCCCCCCACCCCACCCCCGCCCATCTGACCCCTCTTGATACTCTTCATTCCTTTTCTTAAGCAGGGGACACAGATTCTATGGAATAAGCTTTTCTTGAACAGACATTTACAGTATTTATAGTCTGTAGAATATTCTGAAAAAAAAGCCCCTTAATTACCTCATTATCTCTGAGACATTTCCCATGTTATTGGTTCGACTGAGAAAACATTGTAATGCATCCGAGTTCCTGATGTTTTAGACACATGTTTAAATCAGATAATTTGCCGTCTGTTTTATGAGTGATTAAACACACGCTGTGTTTGACTTAAAGTAGAGGTGAATCTACCTCGTAAACAAGCTAGGCATGTTTTGGTTTCACGAGTGTTTTGGTTAGAAAAAAGAATTGCTGCATATAACTTTCATACTTCATATTTTTCATCATTATATTGTTGATTTTGTTTTGTTACTATTATTTTAAAATTCATTTCTTGAAAAAAAAAATCGCACGAAATTGTCGCAAATAAAACACGATCGTTTGATCATAAAACTTTCAATATTTGAGCAAACCTTTTATTTGCTTTTTAACATGTTTAATAATCACCTACAAAGTTAGTCGCCTCTTTAACTTCCATGATCCGCCCCACTCCCGCCGCTTTAAGCTTTCGCTTGTTACAGAATTTCTGGAATTTGAAGAGTTCGTTTTCCGTCAGGCTGCTGCAGAATTTAGGGTGAAGGTCATGTAGGGGGAGTTGTTTTTGGAGCTGTTTCCTCCTCAGCTGGGCAGCGAAAAACTGTTTGTCTGGGGGCATCATTGATATGTACTTCTGGGATCTCTGTTGAAATATTTTTTTTTAAATAAATACAGATATAATAGATTATTAGTTTTCTTAATTTAAGACTTAAAGAAACCACTGGATAGCGAAGAAGACTAGTTTCTCAGGGGTAATAAACACTTCTGATGAAATTAAGGCAACTGTATTTTGTCAACTGCTATTGTCTAGAGATTTCGAGAGGAGAAAGTGCCTTCCTTTCCATTCTCTAAACTGCAGAATACAAAATTACAATGTACATAGCCATTTTAAGTTCCTTGGCGTAAAGGAAATGCTTACTATATTTTCCGAGATAACTCTAGATAACACAACATCTGTCTCAAATCCATATATGTCAGTTAGTGTCTTAGGATCGTCTACATAAGCTGTCCCAGAATTCTCCGTAAATCGACCGTTCGTGGATCCTGGAGACGTGAGGACCGGAAGGTCAGATGTGCGGGGTCTACTCGTTGATTGGCTGCTGCTACCAGTAGGGCGTGGTATACTATCCAGAAACAATCCTATTGGCTGACCATCATCACTCTCGTTTCCATGGAGATCATGGTCCTCTCTGGAACACCGGCAATTCTTGCAGATTTTTCTAAATAAAATATTATTTTACATTAATTCATGAAATACAAAAGTACATTAAATTTTGTGAAACATAAAAACGGTGTCTAAATATATGGCAATATCACAATAACTTGTAAACTATAATAGTTCTGCCTGGCATAAATGTAGATATTGAATAGTTCGTAATAAATCAAATTGGGCAAACATACTTGTTTTATACATTGAAAAAAAAATGTCTTTGATATTTACAGCAAACACTTAATTTCAAACTTGTTAAATTACATTGCAGACAACAAAATATACTCCTAGGGAAACCTTACTATGATTTTTTTGTTTAACTGTTTGAAATAAGACTATTACATGTTTATGATTAAAAGTATATCTGATTTACTAGTATGTAAAAGTACCTCCAGTAATGTAGCTCTAGGCCGGGACAGTTATCCCCACATTTCAGACAGCGTTGATGTTTCGGGATCAATGGGATTCGGAACTCAACCTAAATGTAAAGATAAACGGACACTGAATTTAAAAGTGTCTTTAAAATCACTTATCATAAAATATATTTTTGATTCATAATGGAACATAACTGTATGAGCTTAATGTGAAAATGTGCTATATGCAATTTAAAGTATTTATATATGGAAGACTTTTTTTAAATTGCCCTAAACGTTATAAGTTTTTTTTGAAACAGATATTGTGTGCCAGAATATACCAAATGCTCCAAAAACTTAATAGCGAGATCTTAATGATATTCGCAATAAACAGGTTATTCAAAAACCACAAATAAAACGAAATTACTCTGACGGTAGATTTAAGTACACCAAGCTGATGTGCACAACTGATCTAAACGAACTCGGTAAGACGTTCTGATACCAACTACATGATTACAGAGCTGTGTTGCAGCCACTATCGAAATAACGTTCACTATTGAAAATATTGTTTCAATAGTGGTTAAAAGTGTGCCATAACAGGTTGAAACCACTAAAACAATACATTCACTATTGAAGTAAGAATAATCGACAAACGTTCAAGTACTTCAATTCCCCCATGTTAGTGTTTCATCCCGGTTAGTCTCTATAGAATAAAGGTCTCAAGAACACCAAAGGTTGATGTGTATGCTTGTTAATTTTCAGGGCAGGTTTGAGATTAATGATCAAATGTCTGAGATTAAACATGTTCATGTATGTGATGCTTCATATTTCTTTTCCTGCATGCAGCTTTCGAACGATATGTTTCAAGTCTAAATCCTGCAAGATGATTCCTGATTTTTTTTCCTCAAAATTTCCCCTGTTTTCTTCGTCTGATTCTGAATCTTATCTATCCTGAGATCACACCAGGGAAAATCTGTTGCCAAACCTCCACCCACGCACATTACAGAAACCTATCAACAGGGCGGAGTGATTTATTTATTGGTAGTGTTATCAGACCGACTGAGTACTCTCTTGTATTAAGAAATGTACAGTGTATCAAGACGCTTTTGTTTAAAATTCTGCATCAGGATTGGACAAAGCCGCCTTAAAGTTTATTATACGCAATATAAAATACTGGACTGGATAAAGAATTAAGGTTCATCGACACTCTGACAAGAGAGATAACTTTAATTTTAATGCTAAAAATTTTTTTTATTCCTTTATTGGTACAATGCATATCTTTTTGTCCAAATTTGCCTCGCAAGCTATCACGCTAAATTCGTTTGTTTTGTTTTTTTTTTTTTTTTGGCTTTTATTTACAGAGTCTGACGTAGTACCAAGGGGAGGGGGGGGGGGGTGAGTACCTTCGGTTTTGTGCAACAGTCCATGTTTTGGGATCGGAATAGTGCATGTAAATACACTTGCACACAAAGGTACATGTACCACTTCATCTTGAAAATTTCAGTGAAAAGTACGCTTTTTCGACTCACGGTGCCCAAATCCCAATTTTAAATTGCCATGCATGGTAAGCTACAGAATGCCTATTAAATGCCTGAAGTTCAAGTTTGTCAGAGATTTAGTCAACCGATGATATAAAATGTACACCCCCCTTTCATTTCGTATACTTAAAGAAGAGAGAATGTCCGCTTAATAAATCAGTAAGGTTGTATTTTATGTTTATACCTCTGAAAATTTCGTCGTTCCATACATTGTGTTGTAAAGACCTTGACTTTATTACTCGAAATAAAGTTCTAGTACTTGAATTAAAAACCATGCGTAAAACTTTTTAAACTAATACTTACCTTCTTATTAACAGGGACCGGCCCGTAAGCCATTGTAATTTTAAAACGAATGAACGCAGCAGCATCTGTGGACTATGTTTTTCTAAACCCGCGATCAAACTCACACACTCACAAGATAACAACAAATATTTTCAATCGGTTTGAGAGCATGCGCTGAAACATCTAATTTGTAACAAGGATTACACACACACACATGTATGCATCATAGATCTACAAGACATAGAGCTATATAAGCGTTTTTTTTTTTTTTTTTTTTTTTTACAATATTTTCTTTGATATGCGTCTTGTTTTTACAATACTTTCTTTATATCCTTAATTTATACTTAATTATCCAATGATGAATATTAAGCCTTTTTATGAAAACAAGATCAAATTAAAGTGGATCCTTTACAAGGCTGGTTCGAACGCACAAAGACATTTTCTTATTTTGAAATGAATTATTCATATAAATCGCTTACGCACACAAAAAACTTTTAAAAATTGCAAGTTACTACTGCATACTGTGACAACCTATATATATATATTTTTTTTTTAAATTTAAAATTAAAAAATGACATGTAATAATTTTTCATATACAGTGTATCTATACGAGATACGAGTGTATCTCGTAGTAAGTAATTTGTAATTATATATTATTTAGAATTATGTACAGTAAATTGAGGTTAAAATGTCCTTGCTTTGTGAATCCTTGTAACTTTTGTAATTCTCAACCCAAAATAAAAGGTCTGTAAACAATGCACTTATTTATCTACATAATTATATACATTAATTGAGGAGGCACAATACAAACCAAAGATGATACATTTGTGCTAGCATATGTCTGTATGTACTGTCTAAATTCTAGTAAAGCACTCCCTACTTCTAAAATAAGTCACACTTATATACAAATCATAAAGCTCTTCTTCACTTTTGAGCCTGCATTCATCCCCCTCCTTTAAGTAACTGTCCTCAGTTAACAAATAATTTTACCTAACATTAACACTAAAGCTACAAATGTCCTATAAATACATTTTGGAAACATTTATCAAAAAAACCTAATCTACTAAAACAACTATTCTATACATCTTAAAATCAAAAGTCTCCTTAAAATCATAATCATCCTATGAGCATCTCTTCACCTTATACTTAAGTAACAAACCCTAACATTTCACAACTTATCAACCACTAGACATAATTACATGTATATCAACACAGTGTAACGTCAGTTATACAATTTTTAAAAAGTTATTTAACTCTATGTAAACATGTTATTTATAGCTGTCAATTATATGATATCTTATAATTTAAATTGTTCATAGAAACATTAATCCAAAGCAAATAATCCAAATAACAAATAGTCCAAATGCACATAAACACGAAGTACGATTGAATTTACGACATTTCAGCGGACACGAAACAATTTCTCAAATTGTTCAAATGTTCTGGCACTGCATTTATAATATTTGTTGCATTTTTCAAAAAGTCAATTTTTTCTGGCATTAATCCTTCGAATTCACTGTAACTACATTTAATTTCAGTATCTCTCTCAATAGATTGATTTCCATCTGCAAACGTATGTTGATATCGTTTTAACATTAAGTTTATACCCATTAATTCCACTTTCTTTGTGGGGGTGAAGTAGTCATTGGTCCCCTCTGCTTCTTCATCCTGCTCAAGGTCTTCTGGACTTTCAGGATTTTCAGGATCAGAAACATCTTCTTCATAGTTCGTATTTCCTTCATAGTCCACGGGTTCTTCTTTTGAAATGTTAAGGGTTTCCATCGTTTCATCTAGTGATGTAATGACAAATTGCTCACAGGAGAATAATATTTAGTGAAAATTTCTCCAAAGTTCTCTTCTTCTTCATCCGAAATGTCAGAGAACATATCATTAGTGATGGTCATAAACACTGGCTAAGACTCTTCATAATAACTTTGGTACTTTATCATGTACTGTGTTATTTAAAGGTACTTGGACACAGATTTGAAGTTATTATTTTCTCTATAATATTACGACTTATATATTTTAATAGCATTTCACATAAAAAATAATTAAAAATCTTATTTCGTTTAAAAGATATTGAAATTTCAAATTTTTTTCGGCGGGTTTGATTGACATATCCTTGAACTCTCTCAAATTTAATTTTATTCTTAATCCTTAGGAAAAGTGGCAATCTCGTTTTGTATAAATGAAAAATATTAATACTATAATCCAGAAATTTCAGAGTAGACACGTTCGAAAGCAAACAAACACACAATATATTGTCAGTCCGTGCAAGTTGTGGTAAGCAGACTGTGACGATTGAACGCACCCGGTGAATTCTAAATATAAACAATAACAAAACTCGAGCCCTGTTTACAAAAACTGTGTACATAACACGAGTGTGCTAGATTTGTTAAACTCTGTACGCATCTCTTAGTTCGGAATGACGATACTTGTGAAGGTGTTTTGCTTTCTAACATTTCTACTCTGAATAAAATTATTTTGTTGATAAAAGTTTTAATATTTTTAATACTTTTCCTGAGGATTAAGAATAAAGTTAAAATTTGTGAAAGTGCAAGGATGTGTCAATCAAACCCGCCAAAAAAATTAAAGTTTTAATAAATTTTAAATGAAATAAGATTTTTAATTAATTTTTTGTGTGAAATGCTATTAAAAATTATAATTCGTGATATTATACAGAAAAAATGAGAAAATATTAACTTCAAATCTGTGTCCAAGTACCTTTTAAGCATATTTTCTTGCAAAGACTTTACCACACGTCGTCACAGGGCACTGATAATGTCTATTCGAATGACATACTCTGATGTGTCTGTACAAATTTCTATTATAAATATAACGTCTAATCTGACGATTTCTTGACTCATAACTGCCTTTAGAGGGACATGGCAAGAAGTTGTCACACGTTTCATTGATGTGAGGTTTAGACCATCTAGCTTTCCTGCAATTCTATCCATCTTCCCTATCATCTTCTCAAAGGAGTCCAATATAACTTTCATTTCGTTTGCTACTACGTTAAATTTAACAGGTTCTGATTGAATACTAGTTATTAATTGCTCATTACATTTTTCTCTATTTGCGAATCTAAGAGCCTGATCAAAACTCTGAGGATCTGACATCGTAACATATTGTCGTAACTCAGGATCAAAACCTTGCAAGAAATGCTCCATGAAAAGCTCTTTTTGACAACATTAATCTCTCCTTCTTGCGATCAAGTAACTTATCAAAATCCTCTTGGACCTTCTGATCTAAATCATAAAAATCAGCTGCATGGCCTCTCAAATATGCAGGTAGCATTTCAATCTTCCTCTCAGGTGTCCATTTGTTAGCATGACTTATCTTTTCAAATGTTTTGATCCTCTCGAAATCATCTCCAACATGTACATAGAATTTGGATGGCGAAACATGAGTCTATTCTATTATTGTTAGCTTAATTCTCACTGACTGGTGAACATCCTAGGTGACGAAATTGGAGATGCACTTCTTTTCCTTCCTATTCTTTTCATATTTAAAAGAATTCACTCTGCCTCGAACATTAATTCATTTGACCATTAATTAAAAAAAAAACAAATAAAAAACACACAGGTTCAAATATACTTCCAATTCAAGGAAATGCTAGCTGGAATCCCACCTCTTACACGACAAATATGTCACGGAGGTGACCAAGCAATTTTAACGTAACGTTTTGGTTTTACCATAATATCAATATATCCAAAAGAACTTAAAAAATATCCTTGTAACTTTTGTAATTCTCAATCCAATAAAAAGTCAGTTAACAATACACTTATTTATTCACATAATTTTTATACATTGACGAGGCACAAATTGAATACAAACGAAAAATGTTACATTATGCCAGCATACGTACATGTATATGTAAGACAATTGTAACTATTATGAAATAATCACAAGAGTTAATGAACAGGTATAATTAAGTTTATTACATAAGTGAAACAATAGAAGAGTACTTTGCGTTGTGTTTTAAAAATGAATAGATTCGTAACATTTAATAAGTAAACAAAATAAAATTAAATTCTCAAAGTTCTTTAACAATAAATAAGCTCAGTCCATCTTTATCATGTCCATAAAATAAATGAAATTATAAAACATCCAAGCCAATCGAGTGTTTGTTAGTCCAATTCAAAGTGCGGTCGAAACGTAAGTTGGGTTTCCCAGTAAAGTTTGTAAGCTGGAGAGTGTCGGGGAACAACACAAAAATCGCCAGGTAATAACATTTATACTAATGTCAACGAACTCGTTCATTTAAGTAAAGCACTGTCTTATTGGTGAATTAGTGAATCTCGCATGGGTCGCGTGAATCCCGTATCCAGGGACGCTCCATCATAGTACGTCTATTTGACCTCCGTGACCTCCAGTGACTCCTCCCTCTGTCCTCCTTTAGTTCATCGGTGACCATAACCTGTCAAGGTGACCGTCAGGTGTAGTAGCCTCCAGATACTTATACGGAGTGACCACCAGTAATGAATAGAGTTGACAAACTTCCACCAGATAAACCCTCTGATGTACCAAAAGAAGGAGACTGAAAGTCTAACAAATATTCGTAAATACACATAAATAGAATTCAATGAGCTGCAAGGTAAATTACTGCATTGCAACAAGGTTTGTGGTTGGTC
This sequence comes from Saccostrea cuccullata, assembly GCF_032062105.1. Classification (NCBI taxonomy): domain Eukaryota; kingdom Metazoa; phylum Mollusca; class Bivalvia; order Ostreida; family Ostreidae; genus Saccostrea; species Saccostrea cuccullata. The sequence continues at coordinate 224,168 of NW_026924879.1, forward strand.
CGCACTTTAACTGACCATTGATAATTATCAAATTGTTTACGAGTAATCAAGGTCCCTTAACAAGGTCTTGTGTACTTGATTTCCCTCATAATTAGTTCACTTTAATATTAAATTAATAATTGCAAAATAAGAAATAATTTATACTTTATAATTTGTACTTTTCTTTAATCAAATATAGATAGTGTAATATTATATAATGTTGGTGGTGACTGTGTTACATTTATACTTTAAAGCACTCCCTACTTCTAAAATACGTCACACCTGTTTATACGAATCTTAACTCCAACTCTACATAATCTTTATAAAATCCTCATCAAACTGGCACGCTCAAATTTGAAATTTAATTTATACACGGCTCCCAATTCTACGAACAATAGGTCCCATTGCTCCACTTATTAAAAACTCATTATTCTTGACCACACTAGACTTTGCTCTACACTTAATTACCCTAACACAGCTTGAATAGTCTCTGCAATGCATCCGTATGCCTTTAACTGCCTTTAACTCTGAGCATTTAATCATAAATCACTTTTTACTTTTGAGCCTAAAATTATTACTTAACATAAACATTTAAACATGATCATGAAACTAAAAGCGCTCGGGAATTGTGATTTTATATATTTAACTACTGTAACATTTAGAAAGTAAACCTACATGTAAAATTTGAAGTTGGTCAATGCACAAGTTGTTTACATACACCGAAATCTAATGTGCATACAAACATACTTACGTATATAGGTTTCCTTTGCAGTTTAAATTACCTGATAAGCTAAAATTAGAATTCATCCAGGTGTAACAAATCAATGACGGAAAATGTTGACGACATTTTATCTAGGTAGGTCTTATAAAATCATATACACATTCTAAAGTATAACATATGAAGATATCTGCCTTTACAGTATTTTATTACTTATTGAGTTTAATTGTTTAATTGTTTTCCATCTATACGCGTCATCGTCATTCAATGAAAACAATGGAATTATTTCACTTCCTTGTTCTGAATAGCTGAGTATAATGACGAACTTTTTATTCCAACCCCGTTTAGTTGATAAAACAAATTAAATTTTTTTACATTATACTACGTGTTTTTAAAAGTCGCTTTTTTTTTTTGATAGACAATTTGAATATGTTTACATCTACCATCGTAAACAAAAGCATGAACGATATATATATGCACAAATATGGCGTTGTTAAAGGGGACCGATCTAATCCTCTGATAAGAAAAATAATTTTCGGAGTAAAAGAAAATACTGACATTATTCATATTTTTCATAACCATACAGAGTTAGATAATTGAGACGTTTGAGTTGTCAATTCGATCAAACCTGATACGATGGACACATTACATGTTACTTTCTTCACTTCTGCCTATACCTTTCAAATTGCTTTATTACTATAAATTTCACAAAAATATTGATATTAAGTGTAAAAATCAGTACAATACTTTTTTGGACCATTTAAAACGCTTTCATTAATGTAAAACGTACCAAATGTGGAAATTTTATTTATTTTTTTTTTTCATTGAAAAAGTTATATATTTATAAGTTAACTGTTGCTCATGGATTCCTTTTTTTTGTTGTAAGCACATATTCTGATTAAGAGAGTAGCTCTTCGTTATGTTTCCTAAATATACTGGACAAAATAAGTTAAGGATCATGGTTTTGAATTTTTTTCCCAAAACAATTATGATAAGTATATTTTTTACGTTATAACTCAACCGTACTTTCTTTAACAAGTTATTGATACAAAAAAGCTACCTGTAGGGTCGTGCAATTCATGCCCAATTCATGCTTTACGGAATACCGCCCCAGTGTGAAAATCAAAGTGATTCAGGGTATACACAAAGTTAAGGAAATTGTTAATTTGAATACGTGTTTTAAGTTGTGGATATTTTTTGATGACCCTGTGACATTTCAAGCCATGACACGCCACTTAACTGGCTTTGAGGCAGCCCAAGCTGTAGGTATGCTTCAATCTGGCAGTACTCAAAGAACTGTTGCTGCACACTTTATTGTGTCCCAAAGTGTCATATCACGATTATGGAATCGATTCCAACATACTGGTACCGTTGCTGAGAGACCACGTTCTGGTCGTCCAAGGTCAACCACGGCTCGTCAGGACCGTTATCTGGTCAATATGGCAAAACGGCAGAGGTTCCAGAGTGCTGTTAGGCTAAATACAGACTTTACCGTATTTCATGACGGTCGTAGACAAGTTTGGCGTACGACTGGTGAACGTTATGCAGATTGCAACAAGAGTGCGAGTAACACCACAGACAGTTCGAAAAAGACTCCATGCGGCTAATATCCGAGCATTCCGACCAGCAGTCCGGCCCAAACTGACCCCAAGACACAGAAAAGCCAGATTCTAATGGGCGCGAAACCATGTCAATTGGCAACTGCGTCACTGGACCCCTGTTCTTTTCACAGATGAGTCGCGCTTTAGTGTAGACTTTCATGACGGTCGTAGACAAGTTTGGCGTACGACTGGTGAACGTTATGCAGATTGCTGTGTTGCTGAGCATAATCGTTTCGGGGGTGGTTCTGTGATGATTTAGGGTGGTATCAGTATAACTGGAAAGACTGACCTGCACGTCATCGAATGAAATCTTACAGGGATAAGATAACGAGATGAGATACGGCACCCTATTGTCAGGTTGCATGCAGGTGCTATCGGTGATGATTTATATTTTAATGGACGACAAATGCTAGACCTCACAGGACTCGCGTCGTAACAGACTACCTGGAAAATGAAACCATTGAGCGACTGGACTGGCCCAATCTTTCTCCTGATTTGAATCCCATAGAACATGCTTGGGACAAGCTACAGCAAGCCATTTCAGCGCGCCCAGTACTCCCTAGGAACCGTGAGGAGCTTTCTGCAGCACTCGTCGAGGAATGGGCTAGATTGCCGCAAATTTTCTTCCGGTGAGACTTATCCGCAGTATGCAGAGGCGTTGTCGTGCCGTTATTCAAGCACGGGGTGGCCATACAGCATATTGAACACACCAAAACACTGCGCAAACGGTTACCTCTGAATTTACCATCCTTTACCAAGGCTGTTTTTCATTCTGTTTTGGAGGTTGTGTAACAATTAATCCCAATGCACGTTAACGCTTTATTGATTTTTGATAAATACGATAAAAATTGTTTGTTTACTTGTTAAAGATTGATATTTTATAGATGTAATTTAATATATTGTTATTTGTTGTAAATTAAATAATTTATAAATCATGATCCTTAACTTATTTTGTCCAGTATAAATAAAAATGTTAACATGACAAGTGCTTGCTAATATTTTAATGTACCTATATTTTTAATTTTATCCTTCAATAATAAATTTTAATACACTAAAAATTTCATTGTTTAGATTTCTTATTATAACGGTCAGACATAAAATTGATACCATTTCTTTAAAAGAAATATAAGCAGCGCTGGATGCCTCATACTATTTTTTTATTTGAATCTAATATCCTATAACTTTTAATGAAATCAATTTCGATAAGTTTATTTTTTAGTGAGAGATTTAGAGATGAATGTCATTAGTCCTTATATATACATTTAGTATATAACTGCTTTTTTGTAGCTCTTTGCTGTCTGCCGCTGGTCTGTGAAGCAAGGACATATTGCTACAGTTATTCCTCGTATGGCTACTCATCATACATTTGTAGCTATTATCTGTAAGTATTCCTCATATGACTACTCATCATACATTTGTAGCTATTATCTGTAAGTATTCCTCATATGGCTATTGATCATCATACATTTGTAGCCATTATCTGTAAGTATTCCTCATATGACTACTCATCATACATTTGTAGCCATTATCTGTAAGTATTCCTCGTACGGCTACTCATCATACATTTGTAGCTATTATCTGTAAGTATTCCTCATATGGCTACTCATCATACTTTTGTAGCTATTATCTGTAAGTATTCCTCGTATGGCTACTCATCGTACATTTGTAGCTATTATCTGTAAGTATTCTTCGTATGGCTACTCATCATACATTTGTAGCTATTATCTGTAAGTATTCTTCGTATGGCTATTCATCATACATTTGTAGCTATTATCTGTAACTATTCTTCGTATGGCTACTCATCATACATTTGTAGCTATTATCTGTAAGTATTCCTCGTACGGCTACTCATCATACATTTGTAGCTATTATCTGTAAGTATTCCTCATATGGCTACTCATCATACTTTTGTAGCTATTATCTGTAAGTATTCCTCGTATGGCTACTACTCATCACACATTTGTAGCTATTATCTGTAAGTATTCCCCGTACGGCTACTCATCATACATTTGTAGCTATTATCTGTAAGTATTCCTCGTATGGCTACTACTCATCATACATTTGTAGCTATTATCTGTAAGTATTGATTGATCTGCTGTTAAGATGTTTTCTACCGGTCACGTACAGTCTATTTTCTGAAGGGGCTGCTCTTATTTTGTTGTTGATTTTCTTCTATTTAAATTAAAACCTGAATATTTTGCTAAAATTTTGTAGTACAACCGTTTTTCAACACCACCCATCCCGCATTAAATATTGAGTTCTTAGAGAGTTTGCATGATAGTATTGTTTGAAAGCGTTGTTACAACGCGAAATGTAATAACAACGCGAAATGTAATAAACATGGATTATTACATTTTGCGTTATTACATTTTGCGTCGAAATCAACGCAGAATGTAATAACGCAAAATGTAACAACACACTTTTGAGGATTACTATATTTCGCGTTATTACATTTTGCGTGGAGATCAGCGCAATATGTTATAACGCAAAATGTAAAAACACGATATTTGGATTATTACATTTTGCGTTGTTACATTTTGCGTCGAGATTAAGCAAACAGCAAGAACGCAAAATGTCATAACACACTCTTTGGTCAGCCAGATTGAGTACAATTATTAATAGAGTAGTAGCCGATGAAGAGGAAATTAAACAAAAGGAAAAAAACAGATATATGCAATTTCCTACAATTAATGAAATTCATAATACATTGATATAATAAGCTACATGTGTTTAAAATCAGTTTAATTAATGTATTCAAATTATAGTTGTTGCAAATTAGAAACGCGCGTGAGTAGCAGCGTACTTTTGCTTTTTTTAATTGAAAATGCAATTAATCTAAAAGAAAACCTATTTATTTGTACTAGCAGGTTTAAATATATATATCTGAAGGGTTTATTGACAATTATGATACCATACTGATCTATGCAAATCACCTGCATTGCAGACAAGCAAAAACACCCCCCCTCTCTCTCTATCGAATAATTAAATGGACTGTTTTTGCATGTCCATAGTAATACAATGATAAATATGCTAAGTAAACACTCCACCCTATCCCTGCCCTTCCTTGCTTGACATACGCATACACTTCTTTGTTAACCAATGTACACATGCCAAACATGCATATCAAGAGCTAATAATGAACTTATGGTCAATTTTTTGGTAATTAAAAAAATTGTGTTATTGGTTAGAAATTTAATAAGACTATCATATGCCAATTAAGTTAAATTAAAGCTTTATAATTTAGCACAGTGTATTCAATTACTAAAGTCAGAGTCAGAAAAACGATACATTTTGATGTATTTATGTCCGTAAAAGCCCTAGTGTTGTTCTCATTGTTTTAGTTCTAATATTTTGTACAGCGTTTTTCCCATGTTGGTTATATGTATATTTTGAATCAATTTTATGATCTTTTTTGTTAAACGCAATCAAAAAAAAAATTGTTTTTTGTTTTATTACATATTGTTGTATTACATCTTGCGTTGTCTTCAGTGCAAAAGTAAAGTAACGCAAAATGTAACAACGAAAAAGCACATTATTACATTTTGCGTTGATCTCGACGCAAAATGTAATAACGCTAAATGTAATAATCTAAAAATCGTGTTATTACATTTCGCGTTATTACATTTTGCGTTGATCTCGACGCAAAATGTAATAACGCAAAATGTAATAATCCAGGTTTATTACATTTCGCGTTGTTATTACATTTCGCGTTGTAACAAAGCGTGTCTCTAGTTACAAGTCAAAAAACATACGTTGAAGAATAATATTTCAATTTATATAGATAAAATTGAGCTGGTATGTGTATTATGAAAAATGATTTCATGCTATAAGCAGTGACATCAGATTTGTGTTTGATGAAATAAAAAAAAATTGTAAAGGCATAATAAGGGAGATTACACATTTACATGTATTGTGGAACTCGTTTAACATATACCGAATTAAAATATCTTATTTAAGAAAAACAATTCCCTACATGTGCCCATATGAATAATAATTTATTCTATGTGGCATTTTTTTACTGTAGATCAACAGCAGACAGATTTGGGATTGCCTATGGAACTGTGGTAGGGATTGGACTAGTAGTGTCAATAATTATTTTCGTTGCCTGTAAAATGAGACAGAAGAGAAGGCCACCCAACCAAGCTATACTTCTACAAGGTTATCCGAGGGTGGCTTACGCTCAGTTAGGTAATTTATATAAAAAAAATCATATAGATATCATTGCTATTTTTGTTGTCATCTTTTTTAGGAAAATTCTTTTATTTTAAATTGTCTATGAACGGGGCCCGGGGTAAAGGCAATTTCTTCATTTTTCAAAATTCTATTGATATCTTAAAATTGATTAATGCAGTTAGGGTAAACAAAAAAACATGATTGTATTTACATTTATTTAGAATATTGCATATACATGAACAGCTTTTAATTTTAAGAGGCCTTGGGATTGTGGTCATTTTAGAATATATATATCTCCTTTAAAAGAAGAGCTCCATATGAAGATATCCAAAAATAACAAAATTCAAAAACTAAAATGTATGCAATTTTTCTTTGACAAATGATAATTGACAGCTTAAGATATATGAAAAATGAAGTTGTTTCTGATGGTTAATTTATTGACCCCCAGCCTCCTTTACAAAATATAATTGAAAGAAAAACACAAAAGTTGATTTTTATAAAACAATTTTTAGGTAACCTAAATTACTCAGGTGACCTATTGCTATCTCTTTTCTTCGGTCATCATGCGTGAAATTAACGGTATAATTAAACATTTTCAACTTCTTTTTTCTGCTGAATCAATTTAAAGGTACTTGCACCCAGATTTGAAGTTAATATTTTTCTATAAAATTACGACTTTTATATTTTAATAGCATTTCACACAAAAATTAATTAAAAATCATGCTAAAAATTATTTCATTTAAAAGTTATTCAAATTTTAAATTTTTTGGCGGGTTTGATTGACACATCCTTGCACTTTCACAAATTTTAACTTCATTCTTAATCCTTAGGAAAAGTGGCAGTCTTGTTGTGTATTAATGAAAAATATTAATACTATAATCCAGAAAGTTCAGTGTAGACATGTTCGAAAGCAAAACACACAACATATTATGTCAGTCCGTGCAGTTGTGGTGAACAAACTTTGGCGAGTAAACGCATCCGGTGAACCGAAACACCAAACAAAATTCGAGCTTTCGCCCTGTATACAAAAACTGTGTACACACCACGAATGTGCTCGATTTGCTAAACTCTGTACACAACGGAATGACAATACTTGTGAAGGAGTTTTGCTTTGTATCGTTTCTACTTTGAATAAAATTATTTTTCTGGATTTAAGTTTTAATGTTTTTCATTAATGCACAACAAGATTGCTACTTTTCCTAAGGATTAAGAGTAAAGTTAAAATTTGTGAAAGTGCAAGGATGTGTCAATGAAACCCGCCAAAAAATTAAAAGTTTTAATAACTTTTCAATGAAGTAAGATTTTTAATGAATTTTTATGTGAAAAGCTATTTAAATATATAATTTGTGATATTCAATAGAATGAATTGATTTTAAATACTTCTTTAATCAGAGAATATACAGTGTTAAAATATACTCAGGTGACCCATATAAGGCCCTTGCCCCACTTGTCGTATGCAAAGTAATATTTTTTGTTCAAAATAGGACAGCAAGTCTTATTTGCTCCACAAGCGGGGCTCATTCCAACAGCAGCACCACAAGGTGCCATTACCAACCCTGCATTACCAGTAACGAGCCGACAGCCAGCAACATCTCATAATACCATAACCAACCCTGTATCTACCCCGACCAATCAACAGCACCAGGCACAGAGAACGGGTACAGCTGATACACACAGAGTGGGGGCGGAAGGAATAACAGTCAGGTTACCCGAGACAGAAAAAGAAGAGGGCAAAACAGACGACCCACCGCCATATACTGTCTAGTGTACTTGAACTACATAAAGGGAAAAAAAAATCTTATTTTCATTGACTCTTATTATATCTCATTATATACATGTATATTCAAAAAGAGTATTTTTCATGCAGAATTTTTAACAACTCGTCATTACATTGTTTATTTTAACATTTCTTTTGTACAGAATGTCTAAATGAACTTTAAAGTAATATACGCCGTATGGATGCCGATTTGTATGTGAAACAAAATGATTAAATGATTTGAAACACATTTCACCCATTCTCAAAATAAGGGCACAAATGCCTCTCTGATTTTTTAAAAAATGAAGTTCAAGAAAACAATTTTTCTATCAATTACCTTTGAAAGAAAGTATCTGAAGATTTTGTTTCCAGATTTTTTTTCATCAAATTATAATACATGGAATAATGACAAGACGATAAAGCAGAGGGTGATTTTATTCAGAAATGTAGCTTGAAATGTACGTTACTCTTTCTTCAATGTCCAAAAAGATATGTAAAAAAAATGTAGTCATTAAAATCACAATTGGAATAGCTCATCTTAACACCAGCACATCCTACCAACTCTGTCAGCAACATATTTTCTCGGCATACGAACGTGCGTTTGATTTTTCCTTTCAAAAAACAATGGTAACTTTTTGATCCAGATGTATGAAAACATTTTTTAAATATATGCTTTAAATTCTTCTCTCTGTTTTGTTTAGAGCGATCAGTTTGGAATCTTGTCATTTTCTATAGATACTGGAACCTAACATGTACATGTAGTAAAATTCTATTTTGTAGTTATTGTCTTTTTTAACATATATCCACGCCGATTTAGAAAACTACGTAAATGTAACGTACATTTCAAGATATATTTCTGTTTAATAAAAAGCTTAAAATTCATCTAAAATTCATCGTTTTGTTTCAGTTTATTAAAAAAAAAGATTCTCTATGTAATCACATTGTGTTATATGTCGCAATCACAACTATAAAGACACCATTGCCTCAGAATATGAGTAGGTAACGTACATTTCAAGATTGTAATATGTAAATTAGTAATAAGAAAATTTTGAAAAAAAGCAATTATTGACATAAAAATCATTTCAATGAAGCGTTTTAAGGCAGTAATATAAATATCATAATGTAACAAACGAGGTTATTTGTCATCAACTACATGAATGTCACGTCACTTCGGTAACGTTCATTTCACATATTATTGGAGAGTCCCCTCCACCTCAGTTCATTACCATTCTTTTGTGCTGTTTCGCTGAAATTGACACCGGTCGTAGCCTAGTTACTTCTACCTGTGTGCAAGGGTACAGACAAAAAATATAAGAGTCAGACGTATTTTGCTATGATCTAACAAATGCTCGTGTTTGGCCATTGAAACTTAACATAAATCTATTCCGAATATATCCATCGACAGTTTGTTAACAATTTCATTTAGTATGTTGCAACATCGTTTTTCTAAACATAAACATACGTGCTTTTCAGCAGATCTGGAAAAATATAACCCAAAATGCAATGATTCAAACAAAACTGAGTATTGTGTGCCTTTCAGTATTTGAAATGTACGTGACCGTCTTGTGTTCTGGGTTTAGGCCTATTTGTTTCTTTTTTTTCTCTATTTTTTTTTTGTTTCTTTTTTTACCAATTATAAGCCTATGCATACCTTGTTTTAAATTATCAACAACAATTAAACTAATATTGACGAAAAGTCGCATATTAAAAGTAAACAAACTGCAAAAAGGTTACCAAAGATGAATTTAAGACACTTTGAAATAAATTTTCTAGCATGTGGTAACAGTCTAAAACATTTACGAGGATTAGGGGTGCATTTAGATGGATTTATGTGGCCAGTTGTCAAATGGATTGTAACGATAATTTTGTTTCGCTCTTGTAAACGCAATTCATTGACTAAATGAAAAAAAATATCAGTTAGAAATACGTAAAATGTACGTTACCATACGTAACGTACATTTCAAATATAAAAATCAATTATCTTCCACAAGCGTACGTTAGACACGCAATATATTGATACTATTTGAACTTGCATATCATAAGAAATGCATCACACAGGTTTCATATTCAGAAATATATACCAGGTATCAAAATTATATTACATATAATTGACCTTAATATATTTTTTTTTCCTCAGCAGAAACGTTTCTTTTCATTAATCTTGGGATTTAGCCGACCTCCAACCTTTGAAACTTTCCTTTGTGTACACATTCGAGTGTGTGAAAGTATGAGAATACATGAAAATTCGTGCGAGATTCACTTAATTCGAATTTCATGGTAACGTACATTTCAGTCACGTACATTTCAAATGATCACTTTTCATGTAAAAAATAATTTATAATTGTGTTAAGCAAAACGTCTTTGCCAGTTTACAGGATACAAGGGGTTGCTTATTCAGATTCGTCTCATATTTTCTACTTAATATATATTCTTAATGGAAGAATATAGGTAACGTACATTTCTTTCTTATCTCTACGATTGAAAATGTCTTTCATTCCGTAAACATATTTATAAAAGTTGCTCAAATTGTTCAATTTCATGTTACATTATCTAAGTAGCAGTAATTAATCTATTGAAATTTCAAATTTAGCCCATCAATAAATAAAGGAGAACAAAACTATCAGGTGTATAATCTTTGTGTTTGCTTGTAATGTGGTTGAAAAAGAATTAAGCGACAGGGACATTTCACAATAAAAATTATTTATTATCACAAAGAAAATGTATTTGTTGTTATGAAAAGAAATATATATGATACAAGGTTTAACTTATCAGAAAATTTTTACTTAAGAATCAAAACTATATATTACACAGAGGGGATTCAGAATAATATTTGCCTCGGCGACAGTAACGTACATTTCAAATAGGCTACTATATTTGAATTTGGAACTCCTTAAATACCCTTTCAGATCGATAATTATATGAATTTGTATTCATTGTTATATGACTATTTATAATGTTAATTTAGAAATTACATCATTGGTATTTCTTTTAAATGAAATTGAGGCGACATCATTTGAGCCCTTATATTGAGAATGGGTGTAAAGTGTAATGAAAAAATAATATTTCCGCAAAATTTAACAATAAAACTCGTTGTAATAACAGAACAATAAAGCAATATCTGCAATCAAGAATTCAGTCTTTTCATGAATATTGATAAAGGAAGTGCGTAAACAGTAGGTCTAAATATAGACACGTATGTCCACGGGAAATTATAGACAACGAGGCACGTTGCATTTTGACAACGATTATTAATAAAAGGTTAATATGCGTCATAACTGAGTATAGATGGTTGATCTGATTACATTTAAAGATAAGTTATAATATTAATAGTAACACGCCATCTATGTCAAAAGTGAGTTGTATCTCAAAGGGCTTACCTCGTTTTCTTGACGCCGTGTTTGTTTATCAATCTAAAAGTAGCGACGGCGTCACGTGGTGGATTTACTTAAAAATAGACATTATTCTCCTTGCAGGATAATAAATAATTATAATTTGATAACTTTATAACGAATTTTATTTAAATGGTGTAATTTACAGCATTTTCGTAACTTTTATTGGTAAACAAAATATATAAATTTTCAGCCGTATTTTAAAATGGCGCACGTTATAGCGTATATTACTTTAAAATATTTTATAATCACTAAATATTGGTTGTATTAGGTATTAGTTGCGATTACAATTATTTTATTTTAAAGATTTTGATATCAATTTATATTAACTATATTTGAAATTTTCATAGAATTAGTTTCATTTTATTATGATGTTTCTAACATAAATTGTATAAACGATGATGTATATTTTTCTGTTAGTGTATTGTACTGAAATATATGGAGATAAAGAAAAGAATTCCAATTTAAGGATGTACAACACACCTACCCCAAAAAATTCCTGTCGTTTAAGTCCTTAAAACATTACAAAATAGAAGCAGAACAAACACGGATCTCTAAAACATCTTATGAGGGACTAGGTGCCATGGAGGCATTCCCTGCCAACCGGTCACATATGCTGTGTGCTCCGGAAAAATGGGAAGATAAGTATGTAATTATGTCCGAACAACTAGACTGAAAGATCAGTCAGTATTTGACTCGATAATACTATAGTTAACTGTACTTGCTAAAAAGGTCACTGTATCGACGAAAGAACTTACGAAATAATGACATTGAATTAGATTGCTGATATTCCTGGTGATATTTTGTTTTTGATAATTGAATTTTTACATACATTAAGCATATTAAATATAGAATTTGTCGTATACATTTTAAAATGTTTACAATAAAAAGAATTCAACAGAATTCTCTGGAAAATCCTTGAGTAGATTTTAGTAGAGTTTATCATTGACGAAGGGGAACATGCCAAAAGCATGTTTCGGGGTACAATAGTTAAATTCAAACTTTGATCTAAATAAAAATTCTTAATGCGAAGCATTCCAAAAGTGGTCAAGGGAAATGTCTGGTTCATATTTGTATATTTACTGGAAAAAACTAAATTAAATCAGATCTGTTTGATAAAGGTAATGATTTATGATATTTGAAGATTAAAATAATATAAAATTATATCATAACTTTAAGACAAATCGGTTAGAGGCGACCTTGTCTTAATTATCTAGCTAAAACCATAAGCACCTGCATATGGAATTTATGTCCTCTAGCTGATTCGAAACACAAGACCATGCATGCTTTACGTAGATCTGTATGAACAATTTCTAATGCGAGTCAAGCTATATTGGGAATGGATATAAATATAAACAGAGAATGAACAGTCCCATTTAAAGTCAATATTTTTTTTATTGTTTCTACTTCAACAATGACCTTAACCTAGTTAGCATATACAATATATGTTGATTGACTTTTTCAAATAAATTGTTTTAGAATTGACGACGGATTTTCCCGTCATTTCCCTATCATATCAAGAAAAACACGGCAGGTGTGACCGGTTGGCATGAGATGCTTACTCCTCCATGGCACATGAACCTATCCCTGAAGTTTTGAAGGTCCTTATTTGCTCTGCTTCTATTTTGTTTTGTTTTATATACTTTGAAATTGAATACTGTTCGTTTTCTTCACACTTCATTTCTATTGTACGGGAACTGATCAGTAAATTATGTCATGAACTCTATAACGTAAAACAGAAAATATTTTATATTAATATTGGCATTTCTCATAATTGCATCTTTAATAAATTGATAACCGTTTATGTAACCACTTTTCACCATATAGTTTCATTGTGAGGAGATGGAAAATTCGAGACACTGCATTTAAAAATGAATTTTAAATAAGCAGTAAACAAGAGAGTGAAGTTACACGGATCATTAAAACTACTATCACGAAGCAAAAGTTACCACTTTTGACCAAATAAATGTATAGATTTTATTACACTTAATTTTAATTTTTAAAATTCAAAACTACAAAATTACACTGATGAAATTATAAATATTCAATTACAATATATTTCTTAAGTTAATTAATTTAATTATTTCTCATATTAAATATTTTTTTCTGTTATTATATTCAGTTATTTTGTTAAAGATTTCCTTATTTTGATACAATTTTTAGAAAGATGAAAAGAGCCGTAAAAATGCCATGTTTTGTAAAGAATAAATGTGATATGTACAAGATTTTCTTTGTTCCTGGTCAGTTGATTATTTACAACCTGGTTGCAGGGTTCACAGTTGTACCAGTAAATTAATTTTTTATCTCAAGGGACTAACTCATGATTGATCCTTGGTGTTAAAAGATTTTTAATATGTGTTATGTAGCCCCTGGCCACGGTACCAAACGTACCATTATTGTATAACTTTGATGCCATATTGCACCTATAATTTTGGAGTAGTCGTCTATAACTCTTAGTTTATTGAATGGGAGTTTGAGTACTCTCGTTGGGGTCAAACAGGATTCTTCCTTTTTCCCTGGTAGACGACTTCAACACTCAGCAAAATACCTTAAAGGTGTTGGCTGAGCGGAATAATCTAAATAACAGAAAGAGCAATTAAAGTTGCGTCCGATTTATTTGCGATCAGGAGCAGAAGTAACATATATACAAAAATAAAATGAGTTAAAAATTATGTAATGTTACGTAATAGTAAAAACCAGAAATAAAATATTAAACAATTTACAATAAATTATATAAAAATAAAACATTTATTTCAAAATACACCTTTAAACCCACGAAATGTAGTAGGCTTTAAAATCAATCTTATTAGACAACATTTACACTTAAAAATTGTAAAACAAACTGCCATAGTGGACAATTATAATTTGTCAAAAAGCGGCATTTGGTTTCTCGTGTAAATAAAATGCAAAATTAATAATAGTTGAATCACAAGCCTAAAACATTATGTGAAAAAGTAGCTTTAAATTTGTGATTGATTTTTACAAATAAATATAAAAATAATAATTTAACATTGTTTTAAATACTCATTAAAATAGACTTAAATTAACTTACTATTAAACAATAGTCAGGTAATTCAATTAACATTTAAAAAAAAATACTTAAAGTAAATATGTAAAAATAAAAACCTGGTTATTACCTAAATAACAGAAAGAGCAATTAAAGTTGCGTCCGATTTATTTGCGATCAGGAGCAGAAGTGACGCATCGGACCTACAACTTTGCTCAGGCCGAAACTACTTTTTTTTTTCTTTGATAATAAAAATGACCAATCAAATTTAAGAATGTAGCGCGTATTAATTTTTTTTATGACAGGAAAATTACCAAAATTATAGGTGCAATATGGCATCAAAGTTATACAATAATGGTACGTTTGGTACCGTGGCCAGGGGCTACATAACACATATTAAAAATCTTTTAACACCAAGGATCAATCATGAGTTAGTCCCTTTAGATAAAAAATTAATTTACAGGTACAACTGTGAACCCTGCAACCAGGTTGTAAATAATCAACTGACCAGGAACAAAGAAAGTCTAGTACATATCACATATATTCTTTACAAAACATGGCATTTTTACGGCTCTTTTCATCTTTCTAAAAATTGTATCAAAATAAGGAAATCTTTAACAAAATAATTGAATATAATAACAGATAAAAATATTTAATATAAGAAATAATTAAATTAATTAACTTCAGAAATATATTTTAATTGAATATTTATAATTCATCAGTGTAATTTTGTAGTTTTGAATTTTGAAAAATTAGAATTAAGTGTAATTAAATCTATACATTTATTTGGTCAAAAGTGGTAACTTTTGCTTCATAGTCGTGTACTTATTTTAATTTTCAAATAAAAATCAGTAAACGACACTACTGTTAACTTGTTAAGAATCAAACAAAAAATATTCCCTGAAAAATGTTATGTTTAAATCATCCAATGTTTCTTTTATAGACAAATGAGCAGGATTTCAAAGTTTATGAATGATTAAAGGCATCAAAAATGGGAATTGTCCTTAGTGACAAGGATTAACAAAAACCAATATAATTGTTGGTCTTACTCGTAAGCTCTCTTGTAAAATGGACTTTTTATATTTGTTGTTTAAGGAGGCTGGTGGGTCAACAAATTAATCCCAAACTAACCACCAGATTTAATTTATTTTTGTAGATACGGTATCTTTAGCTGTCAACTATCATTTGGCAAAGAAAAAATTCATTTATCTTAATTCTAAAATTTGGTCATTTTTTATATCTTTATATGGAGCTCTCCTTTTAAAGGAGATTGAAATAGTCTAAAAATGGCTGCCACCCCCTAGCCTCGTTAAGGCCATACATTTTATTTGTCTAACATGAAACGACCAATAAATTCAAGAAATACCGACTTTTTACGATATTGTTGGGATCACTGTAGCATAACCTTCTCGGTCAGAAGACTGGCTTCTGAAAAAAATGTACCCTCTCAAAAATTTTCAAAGTTGTAAGTAATTGATTATTAAAGTGGTATGTTTTAACGATCTTGTTAGTAAGCATTTTCGCTTTGCTTTTAATTTTTTTTAAATATGCATTCCATATTTTATTCAATATGGCGATGTCTTGTAACTGATCGAACAAAAAAACCTAGGATATTTTCCAAAAACAGACGAACATATTATTTTTATGTGTCAAAAAATTATTGTTGAAAAGAAATTGACATTTCAATTCATAACAAGCTTTTGAATTGCATCGAATTATATTTGTTTATTACATAAACATAACAAAATAGCGTGTTCTTTTTTTTCAAACACTTAATTGTTGAATATCGTGCGGTTTTATACTTGTACACAGCTTATCATGAGAATAATCACGCATGAGAATATATACTTCAGAGCCAAAACTATTGTTATATCAGAAACTTAAAGTGCGTGAATAAACTCAGAGTTTGTTAACAACTAATGAATGAACGTATAGAATTATGAAGTCTTTGTGGCAGTTGAGATGTGCAATTTTTCTGTGTGGTACATGTATATTTGCAAATGGTAAGTTTCTGAGATTGATTGATTGTATATTGTTTAAACGTTCCATTTGAGAATTTATCACTCATATATATAGAAACGTCACCGTATGCCATTGAAAGGCTTCAAATTCACCTATACTCGGCACTCAGGGCCATTAAGCAATGAGAGTTCAACGCCTACCGTGACACGGGACCTATGTTTTTAAGGTCCTATCCCAAAGACCCGTGACTTTCACTTCTAATTTGACGCGGCGCCGCGAACGAGAATGGAACCAGGGCCTCCTGACCACGAAGCGAACGCTCTACCACTAGGTTACCATGAAGATAGATTACTATGTTACGCCTTTAGTGGTATAATGATAAAAGAATTACCCATTACATTTGTATCAAGTTATATTTTAAAAGATTGTTCATTATTTTCCGAAAATTATAATTTACTTGAGATTGATTGATTGATTGTATACTGTTTAACGTCCCTCTCCAGAATATTTCACTGATATGGAGACGTCACCATTGCCAGTGAAGGGCTGCAAAGTTGGACCTATGCTCGGCACTCAGGGCCATTGAGCAGAGAGGGATCTTTATCGTGGCACACATGCTGTGACACGGGGCCTCGGTTTATACGGTCTCATCCGAAGGACCGCCCCATTTAGTCGCCTTTTACGACAAGCAAGGGAGTACTGAGGACCTATTCTAACCCGGATCCCCACGGGAATAATTTACTTGAGACAGCAAAAAAAAAAAAAAAAAAAAAAAAGAATAATAATAGGCTTTCAGAAGACTCGGTGTCAGCAATTTTATTATTTTGATTATTTTTAATATGTTCATGTAATTACATGTATATGCCATGATTGTTAAATTAGATGACTAATTGTATTTTGTTTAAACGTCCCTCGCGAGACTTTTTTAACTCATGTGGAGACGCCCGGTGGCACCACTTGCCGTTTAAGAGCTGAAAATGTTGTCCTATACTCGACACTTAGTGCCATTTAGCAGGTAGGGATCTTTTTCGTTCTATAACAATGTTGAATTAAGAGCGTCTGTATATATTCACAATCAAAAAAATAAAAATAAATAAAAAGAATGAAGATTTCCTATGGAATGCCATACACGACAGCCAACTGCTTACTGCCAACTGCTGACTGCTTACTGCCAACCGTCAGCTGTTTACTGCTAACTGCCACAAATATTTGAATATATTTTATATTTATATTGATATTTATATGAATTTTCAAAAAGAAGAAGACAAAAAAAAAAAAAAAAAAAAAAAAAAAAAAAAAACAGGCGCGGATCCAGGACATTTTTTTCCCCAAAGGTCACCCTGGTAAAATTAAATTGACTAAATGACCATTATGTTTTAATCTATGTAATATTCAATCTACAGTGTATGCCATTGATAAAATACATTGTTTATTTTTTTTTATTTGAAATACATGTTGGTAATAAGATGACTATTTTCTGCTTTTACTCTTAAAAGAAGTAACACCCCCCCCCCCCCCGGCGACAACAAAACCTTTATAAAGAGACAAAATTAAAAAAAGAAGATTTGTCGTTTCGCAGATAAAGATGTTTTGAAAATAAATTAATTTGAGGGAATTATATAGAATATAATGGAAAATATAAATTTATTTTCAAAACATCTTGGGTTAATGTATAAACTAAACGAACTAAAACTGATCTTGGACCCTCCATGTAGAAAACGCCGATCAAACATTTATATCTCTTTGTTTTTACAAATACTATATGTTTTACATGCATAGATCTAAAGAGAGAGGTCCAGACCACCCCTCTGAAATTTGTAAAGTTATTTAATGCACAAATTAAACCAACTATAAGTTATTCAATGTATAAATTAAATCAACTAAAAGGGACTTTAGAACCCTCCCCCCGAAAACGCGGTTTCGTGTTGTTTTTAATATAAAAAATGTCACAGACATGAAGGTATAACGCATGAGAACCCCCACCTCCCGGCCGAAATAAATTTTCACATTAAGGAAAGGACTTTTCTTTATTTTTCTTGTTAAGAAATTTCTGGGTTGGATTTTCTCTTAACATGAGTGACCCTCTTGGAAAAAATGTTCTAGATCCGCGCTTGTTTTTTTTTTTAACAAATTCACAAAAATATCAATTTAAAAATAAAATTTATTCAAATATGTTTGGCAGTTAGCAGTAAGCAGTTGGCTGTAGTATATGGCATTCCATAATTTCCTTCATTGAAATTTTATTTTATTTGTTGCAGCAAAACCAAAAGTTGCATTTACAGCAACGTTGACAAGGGAGACACACTTCGGGTACCACGAAGCTGTTAAGTATGATCGAGTCCTGACCAACATAGGAGGTGCTTATCAACCCTGGACTGGACACTTTACTGTCCCAATGGATGGTGTCTACCTCATTTCGTGCACTGCAATGAGTGTAATTAATAAGACTGCGTATGTACAGATAATCAAAAATCGACAAGTCCTGTCAACTTTACATTCGTATTTAGGAACAAATCCCCAGAGTTCCCAAACGCTTGTTTTGAGTTTGAGGAGAAAGGATCGCATGTGGGTTAGGGGAATGTTTCATAATCAAATATTGAACGACAAAAGTTATTACAACGTTTTTACTGGGGTATTACTCAGTTAAGAAGCCTTGTTAAGAAACGATAAAATAAATGAATATAATAAAAACATGTGTTCTTTGGTTTTTTTTAGATACGCCTGCATGTACCAACAAAACAGATACAAATGTTTCCGTTATATTTCAATAATTTTGAATATTATACTTTCATGTAAATTACTTGAATCTGATTCGTCGAGAAACATTTGATTGAAAACACTACTACCCGCTGAATAATGAAGCCACGCCCTCCTGCGTTGCAACAGTCACCATTGCTTGACGACGGGTGGTATTGCGGAGGATAAAACGTACGCTGAACTAGGACCTGAGGTCCCCTGCTCAGTTCACGACTATCAGGCCTGTTTACTCCGCTACAAAATGTAGTGCGTTGCATACGTAAAGTGAAAATAGAATGAATCGTAATACTGTGAAGCCTTTAAAGTGTAAAACAAACAACTTTTTAAAAGGAATAACCATCTGATGGGTATTAGAAAAGATAGAGGGGGTGGAGGGTGGGTGCTGAGCAACATTAACTGCAATTTTATGCGATATATGATATATAAGCGTTTAACATTTATGGATTACGTTAGGTGACCTGTGGTCTCCCCTATGATTTTATTCCATGTAACGTTATAGTACACATCAGTAGGGGACAACAGTAAGGTGACCAGAGAACAAGTAATATTGTACATCAGTAGGGGGACCAGAGGTCACCTTATATTGTACATCAGTAGGGGGACATCAGTAGGGAGAGCAAAGGTCATCTTATATAGTACATAAGTAGGGGGACCAGAGGTCACCTTAAACTGTACATCAGTAGGGGAACAAGAGGACACCTTATATTGTACATCAGTAGGGGGACCAGAGGACACCTTATTTGTAAATCAGTAGGAGTACCAGAGGACACCTAATATTGTACATCAGTAAGAGGAACAGTGAGTCACCTTATATAATACATCATTAGGTTGACCAGAAGTCACCTTATACTGTACATCAGAAGGGTACATCAGTAGGGGGACCAGAGGTCACCTTAAACTGTACATCAATTGGGGGACTAGAAGTAATCTTATATTGTATATCAGTAGGGGGACCAGGAGTCACCTTATATTGTACATCAGTTGGGCGACCAGAGGCAACCTTATATTGTACATCAGTAGTGGGACCAGGAGTCACCTTATATTGCACATCAGTAGGGGGACCAGAGGTCACCTTATATTGTACATCATTAGGGGGACCAGGAGAAACCTTATATTGTACATCAATTGGGGGACTCGAGTCAACCTTATATTGCACATTAGCTATAGAAGGGGGACTAGATGTCACTTTATTTTGTACATCAGTAGGGGGCATCAGAAGGGGGACCAGAGGTCACCCTATATTGTACAGCAGTAGTGGGACCAGAGGTCACCTTAAATTGTACATCAATAGAGGGACCAGGAGTCACTTTATATTGTACATCATTTGGGGGACCAGAGGCAACCTTATATTGTACATCAGCTGTAGTAGGGAGACCAGAGGTCACCTTAAATTGTACATCAGTAGGGGGACCAGAGGTCACCTTATACTGTACATCAGTAGTGGACATCAGTAGGAAAGCAGAGGTCACCTTTAATTCTACATATGTAGGGGGACCAGAGGTCACCTTATACTGTACATCAATTGGGGGACCAGAGGTAACCTGATATTCTATATCAGTAGGGGGACCAGGAGTCACCTTATATTGTACATCAGTTGGGGGACCAGAGGCAACCTTATATTGTATATCAGTAGGGGGACCAGGAGTCACCTTATATTGCACATCAGTAGGGAGACCAGAGGTCACCTTATATTGTACATCATTAGGGGGACCAGCAGTAACCTTATATTGTACATCAGTTGGGGGACCCGAGTCAACCTTATATTGTACATTAGCTATAGTAGGGGGACTAGATGTCACTTTATTTTGTACATCAGTAGGGGACATCAGAAGGG